>NC_142935.1:51459073-51489073 GCF_046866305.1 Octopus bimaculoides
GTGCTGCTGGTCGAGGTGAGAGGGATAACTCCCTTGGCAAACAGGACACAGTCGTGTGTCGATAAGCCAGCTGGAGGAGATGTCCTCCTGGGGCTAAAAGCAACAGTAACATCCACCCCTAGGGGTCAGCCACACTTAAGTGGCAATATACTACACTTTATCGTGCAGTTACTGTTAATACTTCATTTAGAGAATTAACATTGCTTATATATATATACATACATACATATATATATATATATATATATATATATATATATATATATATATATATATATAATGTATATAATGCAATATGATATAATATATAATATAATAGTATAATGTAATATGATATATATAATATAAACTAATACATCTGTTTGTTGTTTACACACCCGTCTTCGTCTTTTTTTTCTTTTTTTTTTTTTGTAAATTCTCACTATATATATATATATATATATATATATATATATATAATATTAACAAACAAATGTACATAGGTGTTTGTGTGTGCGCGTGCATGTGTGTCAGTGCGTATCCGTGTTTATTAGTTAATTTTCCACTTCACTACTGCCCCGTCTTGTCAGCTTCTCTGTCTAACGTGCTGATGTGTGATGTTATTTTGTCGAACAATCGTGTCGCCGACGCCATTATGATTCTAGAGTGAAACTATTTCACATAGATTACTCGTGTCATTTGGTAAGACAATAACCACATTCTGCTCGCATTACTGATCCACTAAAAGAGATTTGAGCAGTAAACGAGGGAGTCTCTGCACGATTACCCGCAATGCTAGAAACAGCAACCAAAATCTCATTCAAAATGTTCACTTTGTTGGAAAACTTTTGAAGGTAGGCCTCGATATGAGCCGTCTTGGGCCTAAACAATAACAACAAAAGCAACAACCACATCTCGCCATTACCAACACCAACAACAAACACAATCACAACAACAATAATTAACAGAATTCAGTGTTTATGTGCCAAAGGGATAATATTTTGAAGTAAAATTCTTTGACAGACAATCTGTTCGAGAATTCGATACAAAATAGATGTGTCTAATATGATGATAGATCAAATATTGACTTTATACATGTTGTATAAAGCAATTGGAAGGATTTTAGCTCAAGAACAGCCTGGTTCGAAAAGAAAAACAGTAATTAAACTGCTCCAGCTAGGTCCGTCCTGTTTTATTCATAGTTGAAATATGGCTGTATCTAATGTATTTTTTTAATAAAGCAAGATTCTCTCTTTCCACTTTTTGACATGATGCAATACCAGTTGTTGTACAAGTGTCTCTACCACGATCCTACCATTTCTAAAACTTGTAGATTTGTGACAATGAAAAGAACTAGATTATAATGGCGACAAAAACACAGAAACGCTAGTGTGCTAAATAAAATATTTTGTTTGCCTCCCTTGACATTCTGAATTTAAATCCCAGAGTGACGAGCTTCGCTTTCATTCTTCAGTGAGTCGATTAAATATGTATCAGTAATGTAACAAGGCCGAATAAAATCATTACAATGCCAAACTTAGAAATCGATATTGGACAAAGATCAAACCAGGAATCTCCTAATGGACTTACGTGTACTGTAATTATTACAGTAAGACGACACACTCATTCGTTCGACCTGCATAGAATGAGCAAACATACCTCCATCATACTACTCGTCATTGTCTCAGTAAACAAGACAGTAGAGTAGAAGACGCACTAGATAATGTATATAGAAAAGAGAGGGAATAATCACGACTAGCAGGTCTTTGATCATATATGTCTAGTAAATGAGCGCTGACGTGGGGGGGGGGGTAGAGTTAATAAACAAACTTAATTTAATTTTATCATTGAAATTATTACCGTATTTTCCATCAAATAAGTTGAATTTTTTAGATTAAATTTAGTCAAAAAATGTTAGGTCGACTTATACACAAGGACACACTTTAGAGGACCAAGTATTCGATGTGAAATACAGCTGGATTTGGAAAGCTAGTAACGATGTTTAAATGTTTAGATATATTACATAGAGCTGTATGCAGGAAAGTACAATATCGACATTACGGCAGCCAGCTGGCATAATTGGTAGAGAGTCTGGAAAAAAATTGCTTTTCAATATTTCTCCCACCTCATTAGTTTCTGAGTTCAAATTTCGGATCTATTTTAAAACGGGGGCCAAATTTTTCATTAATGTTTTACGTAGTGTTTTTGGTACCGAAAGACTTTCAAACTTCGTATACTTATCTGTTTTGTGTTATAGAACAGAAAAATATTTTTGTATTCGAATTTATTTCATGTAAAAAATTGTCTTATTTCGATAATTTCAACCAATCACTGACAAGTATTCAGTTGTTTACATTTACTCCTTTGGCTGATTAAGCGATGTAAAGCGTATTTAATCTCCATACCTTCGTTTTATTTGCTTTTTTCATTTTAAATTTGCTTTAACCCTAACCCTAGGGTTAGGATTAGGGTTAGGGTTAGGATTAGGGTTAATTGTTTCAGAATCGTTTGTTTATGTAGTCGGCACTTAATGTATATCGGCTGAATGGACGTCAGTGATTGGTTGAAATTACATATAAAAAGATATTTTATATGACACATTCTACCAGTGTTCCAAGTTTCAAAGTGTTTCGTTAATGAAAAATGTGGCCCTCGTTTTAAAAAAGATCCCAAATTTCCGAGGTCGACTTTGCATTTCTTTCTTTCAGGGCAGATAAAAGAAGTACCAGTTAAGTAATGGAATCGTCCTCTCCCCTCAGAACTACTGGCCGTGTATCAAAATAAATAAAAAAAAGAATTTTATTGGTATTATATCCAATATGAAAGCAGAATCGTTAGCACGCTGGACAAAATGCTTACCGCTATTTCGTTCATATTCACATTTTGAGTTCAAATTTCGCCGAGATTGACTTTGCTTTTCATGTTATCAGAGTCAATGAAATAAGCACTAGCTGAACGCGTGGCCTAATGATTAATGCGTTGCATTCACAATCGCCACATTATGGGTTCGATTCTCTGACCGGGTGACGTGATGTGTTCTCGAGCTAAACACTTCATTTCACGTTGCCCTAGAGCAGTCTGGGGACCGGGATGCCAAGGAATAAACTCAACGTTTCCACTGCCTGTCAGTTAATGTGACAAAACGAGGTTGAGGTTTTAGTTGCACTCCGACCTCGTAAAATCCTCACCAGCAACGACTACCCAAGCATACCCTCTAGTTGGAGGGTTGTCACCTGAGTGCCACAAAGATGTCATCCGCTAGAAGAGTAGAGAATCACCAATAAATGGTGGATGCAGTGACGTGCTGTTACAGCGCATGCACACACACACTCCATATTACTGCTACTAGCAGTGGAGTCGATGCACTCGACTAACTAACCTCCCCAATATGTTTGGCCTTGTGCCTATACCAGAAATGATATAGTAGCTTTAATGAATACATGGATTTTAGATTGCTGACAAAAGCATCTATTAAAATTTGTTGCTTCTTTCCCTTTGACCTTAGCTGAGTTTTGAAGGAGTAAAAATGATGTTATTGTTTTATTGTGTCAGTTTATTAAACATTGCAACAGAAACGTGTCACGTATTACAGGATATCACATGTTGATACGATAAAGAAAACACGATTAACATCAAATAAATGAAACTGCGTGCGCTCACGTGTGTGTTAGTGTATGTGTGAAGGTGAGTCTCTAGCTCTGAGTCTTAGCTCTGAGAGCTAAAACAAAATGATCAAAAGAATGTCAGATAAATACTCGCACACGCGATTCTATGCTTACATATATATATACACACACAAACACACACACACACATACACGCGCACGATCACACGCACACACACACACTAACATGCACGTACACTTACATAGTCACACACATACACACAGACGGACATATATATAGAGAGAGAGAAATACTACAAACACGAAGATATCATTAATTGTTAATTGAAAAATGTTCGTATGTTTATATGAGGGATTTTGTTATAAGAAGAAAAGTGAAAGAAGATAATAGAAAGAAAAAAATAATTAATTTTAGAGAGAAAAAAATGCCCTTACAAGGGCAGCAACAATGAATAAATGTCAAAAAATAATCAAGCAGATGTCAATTAACTGTTAAAAAGTTGAAAATTGAATAAAACTAAATATAACTAAATATAACTAAATATAATGAAGGAAGAGCTGTACTGTATTAAAGAAAACTTTGTTAACAAATTCTCCTCTGTTGTTGCCACATTTGAAATCCGGTGTGATGTGTTTGCGCATGCGCTTGCGTATTAATGTGTGTGAGTGCCTTAGCATTTATAAGTGTGATTGTACGATCGGACGAGGGTGTCGTTAGGTGATGTATATGTGTGTTTGTATCTTTCCACGTGTGTGACATCAAACAGACTAAAAGACACTAAATAAACAACGTGTATATGTATGAGAAAGTGTGTGCGCCCACGAGTAATTATGTGTATGCACGTGCGCGTATGTGTGCGTGTGCGTGTGTGTTTGTGTTAAGTGTTTCAAGAATATTTTGAGCGTCTTTCATCTTTTAATTTTTACTTGTTTCACTTATTAGACTGCGGTCATGCAGGAGCACCACTTTGTCGAATGAATCGACCCCCCCCCCAGTAAATGCCGGACTATACGTAGTCATTATAAAATGCCGGAGTATATGTAGACACTGTAAAGAGACTGTCTATATGTACATGGGATGATTAAACAGTTACGCATAGAACCTGAAACATAAAAATGTCAATAAAAATATAGACCTTTACAAGTTAGAATAAACATTAAACGATGTTTAATGGGGTGTCTATTTACTTGTGTCGTATGTATGTGTGTGTGGAGGCGCAATGGCCTAGTGGTTAGGGCTGCGGACTCGCGGTCATAGGATCGCGATTTCGATTCCCAGACCGAGCGTTGTGAGTGTTTATTGAGCGAAAACACCTAAAACTCCACGAGGCTCCGGCAGGGGATGGTGGCGAACCCTGCTGTACTTTTTCACCACAATTTTCTCTCACTCCTACTTCCTGTTTTTGTTGTGCCTGTAATTCAAAGGGTCAGCCTTGTCACACTGTGTCACGCTGAATATCCCCGAGAACTACGTTAAGGGTACACGTGTCTGTGGAGTGCTCAGCCACTTGCACGTTAATTTCACGAGCAGGCTGTTCCGTTGATCGGATCAACTGGAACCCTCGACGTCGTAAGCGACGGAGTGCCATCATGTATGTGTGTGTGTGTGTGTGTGTCTGTGTCTGTGTGTGTAAATCTCGAGCAAAGAGAATAAGTGCTCAACACCGCATTGGTGAATAAAATTTCTTTATTTGTGTATTAAGGCTATCATAGGTTTCATGTTAAAAAGATAACTTAATATCCGAACAATTTTTCAAGTCGATCATATGGAAGAATGGTGTTCGTCTCCAAAATGTGAGAATGAATAATATGCAGTGTGTTGTGCAAATCGATGTGTAATTATTTCCCTAGTTTTGTGTGAGTGTGTGTGTATGTGGGTGTATGTGTGTACGTTTATGTGCCATGACAATGGATAATGCAGCTGTATTTGTATACATATATGTGCGAGTGTGTGTGCGTGTATGTGTTCGTATGCGAAGATCAGGGTTTGTCTGGTATTTTGTGAAAAAACTTTCTACGCCTATGTATATGTATGTGGGTAAAAGTTTCTGCAGTCCTTTTTACACGTGAGTGTGTCTAAGTACGTCGATGTGTCTATGTGTCTGCATGTTCATGGATGATGTGTGTTTGTTAGTGTGTGTATGTGTCTGTGTGTGTGTGTGTGAGTGTGTTTATTTGTGTGTGTGTGTGTGTGTGTGTGTCTGTACATGGAGACTTTGCTTTGTATAGGTGTTTATGTGCTCCTTTATTTTAGTAATTTTGATTGATCGAGTTTTTGCTTAATTCTGGGACGGAGTCACCATGACGCCCTTGTTGGCATGAATTGAGGGGGGAATACATGATGATCATGAGGAGGAGGAGGAGGAGGAGGAGGAGGAGGAGGAGGAGGAGGAGGTGGGCTTCTTTATTCGCTATGAGGAGTAAGGTTAGGGGTTAGGGTTAGGGGTTAGTGTGGGTAACACAGACGTAAAGGCTTTTTAAATACATAAGCAAAGGACACATATTCAGAAATAAAAAAACTTATCACTCAAATGACGTTATACACAATAGACAATACACACCTTCCACACACACCCCACACACACCTATGTATGCATGTACATATATACATGCATATTATATATATATATATAATATATATATATATATATATATATTATAATATATATATATATATATATATATATATATATATATATATAGATAGATAGATAGATAGATAGATAGATAGATAGATAGATAGATAGATAGATAGATAGACAGACATACATATACACATATACATATATATACTCAATGTTAATTCTCTAAATGAAGTATTAACAGTAACTGCACGATAAAGTGTAGTATATTGCCACTTAAGTGTGGCTGACCCCTAGGGGTGGATGTTACTGTTGCTTTTAGCCCCCAGTAACATCCACCCCTAGGGGTCAGCCACACTTAAGTGGCAATATACTACACTTTATCGTGCAGTTACTGTTAATACTTCATGTTAGAGAATTAACATTGCTTGTTTTCACCTTTTCAATATCAGTGAAGAATTTCACTGGAAAAGAAGATATAAGTTTGCCAGGTTTTTGTTTCTCTCACCAAGGTCATCAGCTGTCGGACGCCGACGAAGGGAAATAACCCTGAAATCCGGATACGTTCGTGCTGCAGATCGAGGTGAGAGGGATAACTTCCCTTGGCAAACAGGACACAGTCGTGTGTCGATAAGCCAGCTGGAGGAGATGTCCTCCTGGGGCTAAAAGCAACAGTAACATCCACCCCTAGGGGTCAGCCACACTTAAGTGGCAATATACTAGACTTTATCGTGCAGTTACTGTTAATACTTCATTTAGAGAATTAACATTGCTTGTTTTCACCTTTTCAATATCAGTGAAGAATTTCACTGGAAAAGAAGATATAAGTTTGCCAGGTTTTTGTCTCTCTCACCAAGGTCATCAGCTGTCGGACGCCGACGAAGGGAAATAACCCTGAAATCCGGATACGTTCGTGCTGCAGATCGAGGTGAGAGGGATAACTTCCCTTGGCAAACAGGACACAGTCGTGTGTCGATAAGCCAGCTGGAGGAGATGTCCTCCTGGGGCTAAAAGCAACAGTAACATCCACCCCTAGGGGTCAGCCACACTTAAGTGGCAATATACTACACTTCATATATATACTTTTATCCTTTTATTCTTTTATTCGTTTCAGTCATTTGACTGCAGCCATGCTGGAGCACTGTCTTTAGTCGAACAAATCGACTCCAGGACTTATTCTATGTAAGCCTAGTACTTATTCTATCGGTCTCTTTTGCATAACCGCTAGGTTACGGGATGTAAACACATCGACATCTATTGTCAACGATGGTGGTGGGGACAAACAGCGACACACAAATACACACACACACACACATATGTATATATATATATATATATATATATATATATATATATATATATATATATATATATATATATATATATATATATATACGACGGGTTTCTTTCAGTTTCTGTCTACTGAGTGGACTGGAGTAACGTGAAATAAAGTGTTTTGCTCAAGGACACAACGCGTCGGCGGGAATTGAACTCATTACCTTATGATCGTGAACCGAATACCCTAATCACTAAGCCATGCGCCTTCACATACATGTGTGTGTGTATGTATGTGTGTGTGTATGTATGTGTGTGTATGTATGTGTGTGTATGTATGTGTGTGTGTATGTATGTGTGTGTGTAATAAAAATAGTTTTGCATTTGAAGGATTACGCAATACATTTGATAGAGTACAGCCACCGGATGATGGCTTAGTGTCATACTATCTTCAACCAAACACATACTATTCTTGGGCAATATGTGTGTGTGTGTGTGTGTGTGTGTGTGTGTGTGTGTGCTTAATATCATTTGGTTAATGACCTCATAACGTGCAGTTGAAAGCTTTTCTACGGTTACCAGTTATGATATGCTATCATGCAATAAGAACACTTCTTTTACTGGATATACATGTGGAAGAGTGTAGCTCTCAACACGCTTGGTTGGAGTTACCTGTATCTAAAAACAGTTTAACTCAGCCCACATTAATTTGTGGTCGAAAATTAGGGACAGCTCTCCAGAAGTTTGGAGTACAGAGAGGATAGAATTTAAAGAAATCTATAATGGCTTGTTAATAGTATTTAGGCTTCCATTAGTCAATTCCAGATACGTGGTTCTTTATGCTGTCAATGCAACATCATCTCACCTATCGCAGACAGGATGTTAGCAATACTTTGTCGACATTCTGCATGATAATATATTCAGTGGTACGTGTATTTCACTGAATATTGTACATTGTAGAGTAGGCAAGATGTTGGTACCAATCAAATAACTAGACATCATTCTGGTCGAGCCAGCATCTTGCCTACCCCGCCATGTGCAGTAGCCAAAGTAATAAGCAGGTTTTGCTGAATGCCGGCAAGATGACGACAACATCTTTTCTAAAACTCGTGAACCTAAAAATATAATTTGAAATAATGTGGCCCTGATAGGCTAAAAACCCATGTGATCTGAACTGACCAATGGAGGCACAGGTACCTACAAGGCGCTTTAAATCTCTTTTAAATTCTTTCAACTGTCTGACGGGGTGGAAACTACTCTAAGAGCGTTATTAAAAATTTAATTAGGAATATTTCTCTTCGAATCTGTAAACTATCCACAAATAAACTAATTTTCACTTAAGCTGCTCCTTACTAATAGGAAATTGCTTCAAATAGAAATTTTTGTATATTAATCCCACAAATCAGAACACCGAAATTTATATGAATAGAAACGACTTGGTACATTCTTCCACTTAAGGCACTTGTAGCTACTTTAGTAGTCATATTCTTATTTAATTCAACATAGAAAGAGATTTATCTGTGTGTGTGTATTTCTACGTATGTATATGCACATATATACATGCAGGTATGTATGCACGTATGTATGTACGTATGTATGTATGTATGTATGTATGTATGTATGTATGTATGTATGTATGTATGTATAGGCCTAACTTCTGCATCTTCTAAATTAAATTTTTATATCTTATTTAGATTATTTATCTTACAATTTCTAGTGTCTTATTACTAAATCTCCAACTTTACTTTTCATACTTATTTTTAATTATTTCTTTTATTTTAAACACCAGCCTAATTTTGCCTTTTCTATTTTCTGTCTTTATCACTCTTATGCTTTAAGACTTTTTGTTCATTTCCATGCTCCTATATTAACGGCTAATGCCATTACGTTGAATAAGAATATTTTGCAATGCTTTAATACTCCTTTCTCTGAAATTTTATGAAATATTTTTAAGCCCTTCTCTTAATTAACAAATATGTTGACTTTTTTCGTTATCGTTCATCCTTTTAACTTTCATGTTCTATCCTACTGTATTTTTACTTTATTTTTACATTTTTTTTTTTACTTTAATTTAACTATAAACACATAATATTGACTTCAATTATGTAACTTAATTTTATTTACTTCCCATCAATTTTTAAATTAATTTTTTTTAATTAACCCATAATTTATTTACTTAATAATTTAGTAATTAACTAATCTATTATTCGCTAGAACTTGCAATAGCTTCCCATATATTTTTTATAAATTATTACCTATTATCGTATATTTTTAAAATATTTTCATATTTTCACGCTTGTTCCTTCAGTGCTTGATATTTCAATTAAAGTTTCCGTTTTCGTTTCTTTCCTCTCCACCGAATTTACTAATCACAGTTTTATTTTACATTACATTACCCTCTCAGTTAAATTACAAATTTTATTTCTCAAATTTTTCCTTTATGGTCTTGTTTACTTATATATAAAATATCAAATATGTTAGATATTACATTAAAGCATTTATGCACTATGCCCTACTACTGAATAGGTTTACCCCTAACCCCTTCAATAGAAAACATGCATGGAATGCATTTAATCATTGACGTATTTTTGAAAATTAATTGCACATTAATTTACCCATTTTGCATCTATTGTATTTTTTTACTTAATTTATAAAAGTTTATTAATGTAAACAAAACATATACTAAGTTGTAGGCATTTGAGTGACACCGTATAACTCATTTACATAATTCATTTCAGTCAGGAGATATATTATGACACCGGCTATTTCTATGGGAACCATAAACACTAACTTGATGATATCTCTATTTCAGATAGGTAATTACGTTAAAGTTTATTAATAATAATAATAATAATAATAATAATAATAACAACAACAATAATAATAATAATAATAATAATAATAATAATAATAATAATAATAATAATAACGTTAACGATGACGATGAGGAGGAGGAGGAGGGGGAGGGGGAGGGGAGGGGAGGGGGAGGTGTGATGGGGAGGAGGGGAGGTGTGATGGGGAGGTGTGATGGGGAGGAGGGGAGGGGTGTGATGGGGAGGGGAGGGGAGGATGTGGAGGAGGATGGGAGGAGGATATGGGAGGAGGATATGGGAGGAGGGGAGGGGAGGGGAGGGGGAGGGGAGGGGGAGGGGGAGGGGGAGGGGAGGGGAGGAGTAGGGGATGAGGAGAGGGAAGACGACGACGACGGCGGGAGGACGGCGGGAGGAGGACGGGAGGTGGACGGGAGGAGGACGGGAGGAGGACGGGAGGAGGAGGAGGAGGAGGACGGGAGGGGGAGGGGAGGGGGAAGGGAGGAGGACAGGAGGAGGACAGGAGGAGGACGGAAGGAGGACGGAAGGAGGACGGAAGGAGGAGGGGGGACGGGAGGAGGAGGGGGGACGGGAGGAGGAGGGGGGACGGGAGGAGGAGGGGGGACGGGAGGAGGAGGGGACGGGAGGAGGAGGGGGACGGGAGGAGGAGGGGGACGGGAGGAGGAGGGGGACGGGAGGAGGAGGGGGACGGGATGAGGAGGGGGACGGGATGAGGAGGGGGACGGGAGGAGGAGGGGGACGGGAGGAGGAGGGGGACGGGAGGAGGACGGGAGGAGGACGGAAGGAGAACGGAAGGAGGACGGGAGGAGGGGGAGGAGGAGGACGGGAGGAGGAGGAGGACGGGAGGAGGAGGAGGACGGGAGGAGGAGGAGGACGGGAGGAGGAGGAGGACGGAAGGAGGAGGAAGAGGAGGACGGAAGGAGGAGGAAGAGGAGGACGGAAGGAGGAGGAAGAGGAGGACGGAAGGAGGAGGAAGAGGAGGACGGGAGGAGGAGGAGGACGGGAGGAGGAGGAAGAGGAGGACGGAAGGAGGACGGGAGGAGGAGGAGGAGGACGGAAGGAGGAGGAAGAGGAGGACGGAAGGAGGAGGAAGAGGAGGACGGGAGGAGGACGGGAGGAGGACGGGAGGAGGACGGGAGGAGGACGGGAGGAGGACGGGAGGAGGACGGGAGGAGGACGGGAGGAGGACGGGAGGAGATGGAGAAGGAGGAGGACGGGAGGAGATGGAGAAGGAGGAGGACGGGGAAGAGGAGGAGGGGGAATAGGAGGAGGGAGAGGAGGAGGGAGGGGAGGAGGGAAAGGAGGGGAGGAGGAGGGGGAGGAGGGGGAGGAGGGAGAGGAGGAGGGAGAGGAGGAGGGAGAGGAGGAGGGAGAGGAGGAGGGAGAGGAGGAGGGAGAGGAGGAGGGAGAAGGAGGACGGGAGGGAGAAGGAGGACGGGAGGGAGAAGGAGGACGGGAGGGAGAAGGAGGACGGGAGGGAGAAGGAGGACGGGAGGGAGAAGGAGGACGGGAGGGAGGAGGACGGGAGGGAGAAGGAGGACGGGAGGGAGAGGGAGAGGAGAAGGGAGAGGGGAGGGGAGGAGGAGGGGAGGAGGAGGGGAGAAGGAGGAGGGGAGAAGGAGGAGGGAGAAGGAGGAGGGAGAGGAGGAGGGAGAGGAGGGGGAGAGGAGGGGGGAGAGGAGGGGGAGATGAGGGGGGATGGGGAGAGGAGGGGGAGAGGAAGGGGAGAGGAGGGGGAGAGGAGGGGGAGAGGAGGGGGGAGAGGAGGGGGAGAGGAGGGGGAGAGGAGGGGGAGAGGAGGGGGAGAGGAGGGGGAGAGGAGGGGGAGAGGAGGGGGAGAGGAGGGGGAGAGGAGGGGGAGAGGAGGGGGAGAGGAGGGGGAGAGGAGGGGGAGGAGGGGGAGGAGGGGGAGGAGGGGATAGGAGGGGGGATGAGGGGGAGGAGGAGGGGGAGGAGGGGGAGGAGGAGGGGGAGGAGGAGGAGGGGGAGGAGGAGGGGGAGGAGGAGGGAGAGGAGGAGGGAGAGGAGGAGGGAGGGGAGGAGGGAGAGGAGGAGGGAGGGGAGGAGGGAGGGGAGGAGGGAGGGGAGGAGGGAGAGGAGGAGGGAGAGGAGGGAAGGAGGGGAGGGAAGGAGGGGAGGAGGGGAGGGAAGGAGGGGAGGGAAGGAGGGGAGGGAAGGAGGGGAGGGAAGGAGGGGAGGGAAGGAGGGAAGGAGGGGAGGAGGGGAGGGAAGGACGGAAGGAGGGGAGGGAAGGACGGAAGGAGGGGAGGGAAGGACGGAAGGACGGAGGGGGGGAGGAGGAGGACGGAAGGAGCAGGAGGTGGAGGGTACCAGCAAAGAGCTTGACCCAGAAGAAAGTTATAAAAGAAGGAGATGGTATACAACATGCTGCTATGAAGGAAAAAAATAAGAGAGGAGTATTTTGGGACAATAAGATTCATATTAAAAACTGAACTCAACTGCTAAAATCGCATCGAAGCCATTAACACCCTGGCACTTCCAGCAGTCCGATACAATTTTAACACTATTAACTGGAATCTTACAGAATTCCAACGCCTGGACAGGAAGGCAAGAAGACTACTAACATCTAAGAACATGCACCACCCAAATGCAGACGGCAAAATGCTTATCGGCATTTCGTTCGTTTTTTATGTTCTGAGTTCAAATTCCTCTGCTGTCGAGTTTGTTTTTCATCCATCTGGGGTCGATAAAGTAAATACCAGTTGAGTACCGGAGCACTGAGATCAATGAAATCGACTAGTCCCTTCATTCCAAATTTCAGACATTGTATTTATAGTAGAAAAAATTATTATTATTGAAGTACTTGTCAAACATTTTCATTTGCGCCGTTAAAAGATTATGGTCTGCTACTGAAAGACTTTTTGTCAATACAATACGACCGTAACCCATACTATGTCCATGGGAAGACCACATGAAATTTGCTTCTACGAGGTGTATATACATTATATATATATGAGAGATAGATGCCTACATATATATATATATATATATATATATATATATATATATATATATATATATATATATATATATATATATATATATATATATACACGTATATCTACATATACAGATTACACCGTCAAATTTGATACAATAAACATAACCTCTGTATCAAGTGTATTGAGTTCTCTACTTGTAATGTGTAAAATTTAACATATTTCTCAATTCTTACATTGCGATGTGTGTGTGCGCGTGCGTCTGTGCGTGCATGTGTGAGTATGTATGTATGGATGGATGTATGTATGGATGTACGTACGTACGTATGTATGAATGCATATATAGCAAGAAAGAGGGAGAGTGAGAGAGAGATTGAGCGAGTGGGAGAGGCAGAGAGAAATGTGGATATACATTTACATTTATATATACATATATATATATACGTGTATATCTATACATATATGTGTATATATATATACACGTATATACATATGTTTGTATATATATATATATATATATATATATATATATATATATATATATATATATATATATATATATATATATATATATATATATATATATATATATATATATAATATATATATATATATATACGTGATTATATATGTATATATATATATATATATATATATATATATATATACATTATTTTGTTTAAAAGAGTTCCAACACTGTCTGTTTTTTTATGTTTTATTTATATTCCTGAAAAACCAATGTGGGATATAGAATATGGAATATACAATATATAATATAATATACAATATATAATATAAAATAAAAATGGATGGTACAATGAAATAAAGTATTGAATGTCTTATTGAATATATGGAATATGTCTTATTGAATAGATGAAATATTGAGTGTTCAATATAAAGGATTAAATATATAAAGGCGAATACGTATTTTCTATACCTTGTGGTATTTCATCATGGCCGGTATGACAGACTTTAACAGACTGCCTGTTAAAGTCTGTCATACCGGCCATGATGAAATACCACAAGGTATAGAAAATACGTATTCGCCTTTATATATTTAATCCTTTATATTGAACACTCAATATTTCATCTATTCAATAAGACATATTCCATATATTCAATAAGACATTCAATACTTTATTTCATTGTACCATCCATTTTTATTTTATATTATATATTGTATATTATATTATATATTGTATATTGTATATTCCATATTCTATATCCCACATTGGTTTTGCAGGAATATAAATAAAACATAAAAAACAGACAGTGTTGGAACTCTTTTAAACAAAATAATATATTCCTCTATACACAATCATACAAAACCCCTTTTTTTGTATTTATTTTTACTCGCATATATATATATATATATATATATATATATATATATATATATATATATAAACAAAAGTAAATGAGTATATGCATATATACGTACAGGTATGTGCATACCGACATCCACCTGTATGTATAGGTGCATATCTGGGTACAGGACATTGCACACAAACGTAGACGAGAACACACGAGCCACATAGAGAACATTCTACTTCTTCAGCTACCCACGTTTTAACACCGGCGTTTCGACGAGCTTCGGGCAGGACGCAACGTTAAAACGGCTCGTCCCATGGATCGCAGATTAAATCTGTATACGCAAATTAAATCTAGCCATGGAGGAATGTAGTGGCGGACGAAAAACAAGACAGGAAAACAAACAGAAGGCTTTACGGCCAGACGAGAAAAATTATGTGTGTATGAACGCGATGAGGCACGGAACCGAGAGAGACAGTGGTAGCGTGTGTTACTTGGCGAAAGCCAAAGAAGGAAAGGATTATTGACCGGAAGCATGTGACCATGCCGGTGTAAAGGGAAGAGAGAGAGAGTGGTAGAGGGAGAAAGAGAGGGAGGAAGTAGAAGAATGGTGAGCAACGAGAGGAAAAAAGAAAGAGAGGAAATACGAGGGGGAAAAGGAGATACGTAGTAGTAACAGAGGAAGAACAAGAGGGGTAAGGCGAGATACGTAGTAGTACAGAGGAAGAACGAGGGGGGGGAGAAAGGAAAGAGAAAGAGATAGAGTAGCGTCGGAGGATAAGTTTACGAACTACTTACAATTTTTGTGAGACGCTGCGTTCAATCATGTAAAAACAAAAGTAAATGAGTATATGCATATATACGTACAGGTATGTGCATACCGACATCCACCTGTATGTATAGGTGCATATCTGGGTACAGGACATTGCACACAAACGTAGACGAGAACACACGAGCCACATAGAGAACATTCTACTTCTTCAGCTACCCACGTTTTAACACCGGCGTTTCGACGAGCTTCGGGCAGGACGCAACGTTAAAACGGCTCGTCCCATGGATCGCAGATTAAATCTGTATACGCAAATTAAATCTAGCCATGGAGGAATGTAGTGGCGGACGAAAAACAAGACAGGAAAACAAACAGAAGGCTTTACGGCCAGACGAGAAAAATTATGTGTGTATGAACGCGATGAGGCACGGAACCGAGAGAGACAGTGGTAGCGTGTGTTACTTGGCGAAAGCCAAAGAAGGAAAGGATTATTGACCGGAAGCATGTGACCATGCCGGTGTAAAGGGAAGAGAGAGAGAGTGGTAGAGGGAGAAAGAGAGGGAGGAAGTAGAAGAATGGTGAGCAACGAGAGGAAAAAAGAAAGAGAGGAAATACGAGGGGGAAAAGGAGATACGTAGTAGTAACAGAGGAAGAACAAGAGGGGTAAGGCGAGATACGTAGTAGTACAGAGGAAGAACGAGGGGGGGGAGAAAGGAAAGAGAAAGAGATAGAGTAGCGTCGGAGGATAAGTTTACGAACTACTTACAATTTTTGTGAGACGCTGCGTTCAATCATGTAAAAACAAAAGTAAATGAGTATATGCATATATACGTACAGGTATGTGCATACCGACATCCACCTGTATGTATAGGTGCATATCTGGGTACAGGACATTGCACACAAACGTAGACGAGAACACACGAGCCACATAGAGAACATTCTACTTCTTCAGCTACCCACGTTTTAACACCGGCGTTTCGACGAGCTTCGGGCAGGACGCAACGTTAAAACGGCTCGTCCCATGGATCGCAGATTAAATCTGTATACGCAAATTAAATATATATATATATATATTTATATATATATATATACATATATATATATATATGTATTTATGCATATATTTACATATGTCTATATGTTTGTGTATGTATATATACAGACACACACAGTCTATATATACATATATATATATATATATATATATATATATATATATATGCTGGTGTGTAAGAATTTATGTATGTATACATATATATATATATGTGTTTGTATGTATACGTCTATGTTATCTCTTCTGATTCATAGATGTTCGTAACAATGGTTTGCTGTAAGCAAAACAAAAGAGCTGAACTACAGAAAGTATCTTAGATGGCCTAAAATCACCATGATAATTCAACTGTGAAGCAGCGTCTTTGACAAGACAAAGAACAAAAGACTATCTCTGTGAATAATCGATGTTGGAACGATCCCTTGAGAGATATTCAGAAATACCGCTTTAATACCAGCAGCGCTCTCTTGGACAATATCGCACGGTCCAGGGATTTTTCTTTTTTAAAATAAATGCTACTACCTATACAAAAAGTGTGGAAGTTGGTCAAATCGTTAGAGTGCACTGCTGTAGACAAGAATACTGAGTTCGCATCGTGTTACCAACGTTGTATTCTTTCTAAAACCCACGTTATTTTATAGCTTTGTTAGCGGAAGAAGAGCAGAGCCCGTGACATTTTTTAGACTTTATGAGACTGGAGGGAGGAAAGTGTTATGTGACATTCTAAGAATTTGATCGAATACCTACGACACAGTGGATTCCGTTAACTACATTCATGACTCATGCAGTGAATTTCAGATAAACAATAGGTTTCAGACTATCGATTACAGGTAAGTTCACCGCCAACAATTCACCTGAAGAAAGTTCAGTGCGAGGAAAGTTTACCGAGAAAATATATCCATAATATCTCACTATTACTAGTTAAAAATTATTTTATTGAAAAAAAAAAACTGTGAATTTTCTTTGTGGTGAACTGATAACGGTGAACTTACCGGACATGAAGACTACCACTATAGCCAGGAGTAATCCGAACACCCATCTTCCGTACAGTATTTCCCGTTAAGTTTCTCTCGTAAAACTTTGGTCGAGAGTATTCACACAGATGAGCTGGAGCTACTAAAAAACTAAAATAATATAGATACATTAGGACTCTGTGTCAATCTTATTCCTTCTCTCGATATTCTTTTCTGTCTGCTCTTGTGTACCAAAGACAGAACGTTCAACTTGTTTCGCGTTGGTCTTTATTATATTGGCATGATGTTTAACAATTGTTGTCAGAATAGTGAAATGATGAGACATTAATATTTTTAGGTAGCAGCATTAGGTGTGTTAGTGTTGCATTCAAATTTCTTTTCTCAGATCGGAACTGTACACAATCTTGTAAACCAAATCACTAAATTTCACAGTTCACTTTAGCTATTTGATAGGTGGACCCAGACAATAAGGGAACAGGAGCGTTTAAACCCTCGATTGCTTTTCTGTTACATTAAATACTCGACCACATCTGAAAGTTCACGAACTATTGGGAGCATCTAGAAGATGCCTGTTCTATCAATAAAGATACCCAAATTTCCCTCAAATTGTACTTATTATTATTTTTTTTTTAATTGAAGGATATGTTTGATAATGTAGTCCTACACACAAATCTAAAAACAGAAGGGATTGTCACGGTTAGAAAGACTTTAGACATAACTGTTGGATTAGGACTAACCAAGGACTGAGTAACGACTAATTGACGATTTCATAAATACATGTATTTTGAATAAATGATCAGTTTGTAGTTTATTTCCAAGTTATTACAAACGCTTGTAATGTTGTACATGTTTTATACGGTGAATAAATTATACAGGTTCTAGTTTCTTTACAACAGTCTAGACTACTACCACATACAGTTAGTGTTGCTGTTGCTTTTGTATTATGTCTGGTCAGCAATTATTAAGTAGGCCTATGACCAGAAACAATTCACTTATTACTATATGTTTTTAGTGTTATCTAGCATTGCATTCGCTAACGCTTTCTTCTTTGTATGCGTCATGGGTTTGATTTCAGAGAAATTTGTCTGCTGTTTCTAGTAAATGGAATGACTGCGTAGCAGCTTCCTCTATACTTCATACTACCACATACGGTTTAGTGTTTAAGCTATAATATGTATCAGATCTTAATGGCGAGTTCATGACGGAAGTATCGATGATATGGGAAACGCATCGTGCAGCGAAACCACATGACGTTGAGCAGCAAGACACCTGAATATAGCCATCCCACAGCGTGTTGTATGAATGATATTTTCATAGTTCAAGCAGTCATACATGAAACTTGCAAATCGGTATATATACTACTTCTGGTATTAATTACTCCAATCTGTTAGCTATAAGGACTGATACCTCTGGTTTTGATTTCGTTTTGCATTTTTTTTTTTTTTCATGTAGTGTCTTTTTTTAGCGACAGTCTTTTCTTCCTTTTAAGTAGAAATGCAATTGGTGATAAAAAGGTTGGGGGTAATTAAAAGTGCATAAATTTTAAGACCGTGGTAATATTTTGAACTGATTAACTGACTATTCTAAGTACGTTTCCCGAGGTAACGAACCAAAAGATGAATCATCCACATGGTCGTTCGACTACCTATAAAAATACCATCATTACATGTTCTTGTCAAAGATATAACGTTACAGATGCCTAAAGAAGGACAGAGTGGTCATGGCTGGAACGCTGCATAGTCAGGCTGAACTAAGGATAAACAGAAACAACATTTATCAGTTACGTTTCACCTGGAACAGAATAACAACTACAACAACAGCCATAAGTCTGCGTCGTCTAGTATGACGAGGGTTTAGACAATAATAACGACAGATCGAGTCGAACAGAGACAACCTACAGCTGAGAGGCATCAACAACTATAGGTCTGTTGAGGCAAGGCTGACAATAGACTAAACTGCAACAATAAAGACAGGATAGTTCAATCAGAAATAGCCTGAAACTGAACAGCAACCACAACAACAAAATCATTTCCCATTTGCGGTGTCTCAGAACAATATATTGTACATCAGCAATATTAGAATATGACCAGAAAGATGCTCATGTGATACGCATATTGAAAAAAAGATACACATGTGAAGAAAGCCGGCATTCTTATAGAAACAGGTGTGGAAGCCTAAAAATATATGTATGCGTATGTATATATCTATCTGTGTGTTGATGTGTGTATATGGGTGTATGTATGAGTACGCACATACATAAATATATATACAAATACATATGCATATATGTATGAATGTTTGTATGCATGTGTGCATCTATACAGAGACATACACACATATATCTATTTGATAACAGTTTGATCAGCGTCACATTAATTAAAGTATCGTGGGTGCAGTGTCTGCTACTCAGACAAATGGTGCTGTATTAAACTAAATCGAGTACGCTGATTCCGAATCTGAACTTGGAATTCCTGTAGCACATCAGGATTTTGAGTTATGCGCATAATTATATGTTAATATTATACTAGAATCGGGAATAGTTAAGTTTAAGGTAAATAATTATTATAATAGTATATTAGTACTGTATATAGTAAATTTATATTCAAGGCAAATAGCATTATAACATAATGGTGCATAGTATATTTATGTTAATGGAATACTCACTTTATTTTTGATATTCTCAGCACAGAAATATTTCAGACACTTGCTCTTGCGCTTATGGATCGTGCTGGTCTCCCGTTGTAGAAAACTGGCAGTAGCAACCCATCGTGGTAAGATTGAATCGGCCTTGATACCTCGTGTCCATCTCAGATATGTCCTGGTGGAGTCTCTCACCATGCTCATCACTAAGGGCACCAAGATTCGTTGGAAAAAATCGAGATTAGAATGCAAGAAGCGGATTTTAAAGGACATTGTTTGAGTGATTCACACAGCCTCTCCTATTCATGATCTAACACAATGAATACAGTTAGAACAGTAATCACGCAGAGCGAGGGATACACATACCACACGTGACGGCAACGCAAACGACACTGAGAGTTACCAAAAACAAACTGATGTATTTGGCATTGTACACAATAAGTCAGCGCCATCTATTGCTAAACTAAATAATCAACTTTCTCATCGTTTGTTTTATTGCAGTTATTTCTTTAATTTTGAATTAAGACCGCTTTCATTTTAGCAAATTTTGTAATTCGGCCTATATCTATCCGAAAGTATAGTTATAATCTTGCGCATAATTCAAAATCCCGACGTAGTAGAACAATTCTGAGTGTGGATTCGGAATCAGCATCCTAGATTTAGTCTAAAACATCTGCTTTTACCCCAGTAGTAAAATCTTTGTTGTCCAGTGTTATCAAATATTCGAACTGAGAATAGAAAATCATTATAAAAAGAATCAAACGGTTGTTCAAGACAGGCCGGTACTAAACACTCAGAAAGTCAAATTGTTATTCATAGACTCACAAATCACACTTTTAATTAGAAATCTAGTGAGTTATTCACCGGAAATGTTCAGATACTTTTAATCTATCTACAAACAGAAAGTTCTTTAAGATGGTGACAAACTATTATCACTTGTGAGGAGTGAACTCACAAATAAGTTGCTGTATATGGAGGACCCCTCCTCGTTCCATCCTAAAATCCTCAAAGAGTGAGAAAGAGGAAGATAATCTATTTTAATACACTATTCAATCTAGAAGTTTCCAGGAATATAGCTATGAGTTTCCTGGTACTAATTTTATAGTATTTCCTAAAATCCTATACATATAATAAATTTCTATAATGTCAAGGTTAGCAGCTCATTTTTAGATAATATCTCTTCCAAATTTCCATGCGACAACAGAAGCAAACACGTGCCCAAAATGTCGTAACATAATAACTTTACGAAATTATTTCGGCAAGATCAAAGTATGAGTGTGGCACACCATTAAAGTTAGAGCTGTTTAGAAACTCCATTGGTAATTGGATATGTTCTCTTTATCATCGCAGAAATCAATCAAGGACTGTACGGTTGCTCTTTCCATCAAATATGCTGGTGATTTCCTCCTTTATAGAATCAATAACCAAAGTGTGCTTGATTTTATGCTTGCTTCTTTGTTTTCTTTTTTTGGGGGGACTTTTTTTTTCAAACTTAAATCTCTTAATGAAGGTAAGGATGGAAGGAAGCCATAACTTCCATTTTGGCCATTTATGTTGTCACTTTGCTTTTGATCCCTCGAGCCTTCAAATGGGTTGCTCTTAGTTCACGATGGTTTTCGAGTGCATTACAACAATCTATGTTCATTCTTGTAACAGGTATCGACAATGACCTCTTATATAAATCTTCCTTACTCATCCAATGTATATCAGTTTATATGCGTAATTTTTGCTGCTATTCACAACCGAGGCCGTCATACCTTTCTGTCCTCTTATAAACAAAAGAACAAAGTATAACTGATCATACTTCTAGTTCAGTTGGTTATTTTACAGAAACTGGGTCGAACGGAGACAATCCGGAGCTGAATGGCAACAACTATAAATTTGTTCGGGTAATGCTGACAATGGACTAGATAGCAACAATAAAGGCAGACCAGTTCGATAAGGACTGACCTGGGACAAAACAGCAGCCGCAACAACAAAATCATTTCTCATTTGTAGTGTCTCAAAGCAACATATTGCACATCAGTAATATTAGATAATGATCAGAGAAATGCTCATGTCAAACGCATATTGACAGAAACAATGCTATGATGTCCACTTGTGTTTCCTCCTCTTCCAGAAGTAGAAAAAAAGCATCATAATTCCTCGTAGGACATGATCCAATAGCCAGAAAATTAGGCTCGTCTCAAGACCGTGCCATTGTATCTACATTGCTTAGTTTTCGATCAATGCGTGCAGAAGTTTCTTTACTAGCACACATCAAGTACTACTGCTACCTGGTATTGTTTTCGTTTCAGATATTCCGTAAAAGATCGTCTTCATTAGCACACACTAGATGCCTTTCTTCACATTAGAATTCTCAGATTTTTATCTCTTTTCCATTTTTGCCATTTCCCTCAGAATCCATTTATTTCCATTTTATTTATTATTATTTTTTTTTTTTGTCGCTAGTGTCTTCGCATATTACTTTTCACTTGATTATCTTGATTATCTCTTTCTAATATGCCTTCTTTATTTTTAATGTATATGCATAGAAAAAGTACAACACATATCTGAACAGGCACAACTGTGTATAATAATAGTTAATTATATCAGTTAGCAGTATATTGATGGTTAAGACAAAATTGTCTACTCTATCTGCTGTTATAGAAATATGGATACAGTAATAAGAAACGTAATCGAGAGAGAGTGAAAAAAATAGTACTGATATAAAAAGAAATTATTTTCAAAGAAAAGAAAAACGACGAATGGAATAGAGACTAATTTTTAGTACTGACAGAATATCTTGTATTCTGTATGAATGTGGAAAGCAAGTTTTGTGACATAATTTCAATGCAATGAATATGAAAATATATCATGACTTTTCCGTGAATAGCAAATCCCACCCACACTTAGATATATATTTTCATATCTGTATATCATGCAGATTTCAGTTCATAGTATTGTTAAACTTCAAGGTCAGAGCTTGTTATTTCAGTAACATATGTGTGTAAGTGTATGTATGTATGAATAAATGAGTGTATGTATATACGTACATACAATCATGCATCTATACCTACAAAAATACATACATAGATAAGCGTAAATTCATATTTCATATTATTGTTAAATGTCAAGGCCAAAGTAACCATGTGTTTGGAAAAAAATATAAACTGTTTCTCTGCAATTCGGAATGCCTCAACCAAACATCAATGGCTTTTTACTGTTGTTGAAATTCTGCCAAAAAATATAAAATGAACATACATATATACACTGGTGCATTTGTGTGTGTATGTGTCTATATAAAACACGCATATATACAAAAGGCTTCCTCATCGTCTTTGTTTAGGAAGTGATCAATCCGACATTGTAGCAGAAAGCCTTTACCGAAAGCGCCATGCAATAGGTATAGAAACTGAGACTGTACGACTGCGAAGCGGTCTTCCAGATTACACAACCACTCGTACGCCCTCCTAACGCTACAAGATATCAATGTGTTGTTGGCCTTTGACAACACATGAAGTTTTAGGAATGTACGTCTGCAATAAAATGCATAAATGAACCAACGAGGCCTTTTATGTAGTTGTTCGATATGCTGAAAACTCTCTGTTAAACAGATTACCATGTTAGGAAATGAACTCACTTTTAGCAAAGACATTTTACAATCTGAGGTTGCATTCAATAATGTAATCCTATATAGTACAGCTAAAACAAAATCAGAAGAAGGGTGCCGTCACGGAGAAAATAGAATTTACCAGGGAGTAAAATATGTATTTTTTAACAACTTAATAAGTAGAAAAAATATGTAACCAATAATGACAGCATGTTGTCTTCGAAACTTTCACAAATGCATTATACGGGGTTATATTTCCGTGGAATTTTTTAATTTACATGTAAACGACAATGTATGTTAAAACTCTAGTCTCCAACATAAACCACAAACAATTTTTATTCATACATACATATATGTTCGTGTGTGTGTATGCATTTATCTATCTATCTGTCACCCTACGCTCTCTCTCTCTCTCTCTCTCTCTATATATATATATATATATATATATATATATATATATATATATATATATATATATATATATATATATATATATATATATATATATATATATATATATATATATATATATATGTTGTAGTGAAAATGGTACTTCCATTCCTACGTAACGACAAAGTGGTAGGAAAGAGCCACTGTAAAGTCAGACAGTCGTTGTTGGAGGTAAGTAGTAGTAGAGTCGTTGTACGATTTCTCAGTTGGAGTCAGTGTCAGTTACTTAATATATATGAGTTCGAGTTACCGTCAAGGTAGACGTTTCAAAGTCATTGTCTTGCGGAGCTATCAGCGACAGCACGATAGATGAGTCAAAGATAATAAGACGCGAAAGACCGCCACAACATAATAATGGTGACGAGAATATTACATTGCCGACAATAACATACAAGTGAACGAGGATTCACATTATAAAAATGGCGACGAGGATATAAACAATTTATGTGGACAACGTTGAAAAGAAAAAATGCTTTTTTTACGAGAAAATAATCAATTCACGAGGACGACGTTGAAAAAGTTTTCATGTGGAGAAATTAAGAACTCGATAGAGGAGTAACAAACATTTTTGTTGTACATATTTTGCAACAAATCCGTAAAATTATAGAAAACTTGCTGGAGGGTCTAGTTGAGTTGCAAAAACAATAACAAAAACAACAACAACAAATGCAACAAATAATGAAGTTGGTAATAAAGCCGGAAAATACATTTTCACCAGACCATGTAGCAAATTCAGTAAATGAATTTAAATATGACCCGGAAGAAGGAATCACCTTCGAGGCATATTACCGAAGATTTGAACAAATTTTCGAGAAAGAACGGCAAGACTGGACGGACGAAATGAAAATGCGTCTAATTCTGAGGAAACTGGCGACGATAGAGCATGAGAGATATTGTAACTTTATATTTCATAAAAAAGTTTCTGACATAAATTTCGCAGACACCGTTAACATTTTATGTAAGATGTTCAGTGAAAAAACATCGATATTCAACATACGTTGGAAGTGTTTGAACACTGAGAAAAGCGATGACGAAGATTTTTACCACATATGTGGGTAGAGTGAACAGAAAGTGCGCGATATTGAAACTGGATAAACAAACTCTAGACACGTTCAAGTGCCTGATTTTTGTTCAGGGACTTACTGTTAAAAAGGACGCAGAAGTCAGAACGTAAATTCTCGCAAAGTTGGGAATGAACCAGGATATAACTCTCCAGAAACCGTCAGAAAAGTGAGGATATTAAAAGTAAGGCACAACACAGAAGAAATCCAACGCAGAGATTGTTTTCAGATAAAACCGGTGTAGAAGAGTGAGAAGACGGGCAAAATATTTCACAAAAAACACGAGATACAACAGGAGATAGACCCATGTATGGCATGTGGTGGTAAGCACCTGAAAAAAGAGTGTCCGTTCATAAAAACAAAATGCTTTCGTTGTGGGAACACAGGACATATTAAATTGCACTGCAGAACTAAGATGACGAAAGTTGGATCAAACGAGAAAAATAAATAGTTTGTCATTAGTGAAAAAAGTTTGTACAGCAAACAGAACATTCATCAAGGTGAGAATCGAAACCACTAGTGTCAAAATGCAATTAGACATAGGTTGTGACATCACTATCATAAATGAAGAAACATGGCGACAAATCGGTAAGCCGAAATTATTTAAATCAAATAAAGTAGCATATGGTGTTACAGGAAAGAAAGTATATTTCATCGGCGAATGTATTTGCAATGTTTCGAAAACGCCACTAAACCTATTTGGCATAGAATACGCAGAGTTATTTAGAATGTGGGATACCGCCATTAGTGTTCTTTGTGAAAATGTAGTCGGCACAATCAAAAGTTCGAATGAAGTTCGAATGAGACAAAATTTTAAAAATAGTTTCCAAATATTTTTTGGAAGGATTAGGCTGTTGCACTAAAACAAAAGCGAGGATCATGGTAAAAGAAAAGGCAACACTTGTTTTTAAACCCGGTTTGTGTAAAGAAATAATGAATAAACTAAGAGTGTGTGCGGACTTTTCAATTGGATTAAATGACTGTTTAGTCGAACACAAATATCCATTACAAAGCCCAGATGAAGTGTTCTCAAACCTAAATGGAGGAAAACTTTTCTCGAAGCCAGAACTCTCAGAAGCCTATCTATAGATACAGGAAGAGGAAGACTGCACACACCTTTTAAAAATCAACACACACCGTGGATTATATAAATTCTAGCGGCTTCATTTTGGAGTAAAAGTGGCACCTGCCATATTCCAGCAAGTGATGAACGCAATGTTAAATGATTGCGTCTTCGCTATCGCTTATCTCGATGATATTTTGATAAAGAGCGATTCAGTGGAGCAACACTTCGAACATATTAAATAAGTATTCGGAAAAATAAATGAATACGAGTTTAGACTGACAGACGAAAAGTGTGAAATTTGATGAAAATTACCGACACAACATAATATTAGAGACAAGAATATTACAGTGCCGACGACAACATACAAGTAGACGAGGATCTACATTATAATAATATACAAACATACATATATACGCACACATGTGTGTGTATATATATATATATATATATATATATATATATATATATATATATATACATCGAAATATATAAGTGTGTGTGTGTGTGATTGCACGTGTATATAAGGTGAGACGCATGCTCACGCACACATGTGTATGCGCACGCATCCCACCTTACACCGGTTGTTGTTTGTTAGTTACTCCCTTGATTATGTTACAAAAACAATCGAAAGTACAATTTTATTATACAAATATACTATATCCTGTTTATAGTTTAGAACGTTAGGCTCTTGATTGAGGTCAAAAAGAAGAAGAAGAAAAAGAAACAATTGATGCACAATGAATAACTGAAAGCGACTCCAGCTTCTAAATAGTGCTAGTTGTTATCCCTGCTAGATGTAGCGCGTTAAAGTTAAAACAAAACCTGGTAAATTACATAATTGTAGAATATCATGTTTCGAATTATGACGCTAAAAAAATATAACGTAAGGTCAAAGCAGTTCGAATTAGGTTAATAGATTCTGTGCTTGGGCGTGTAATATATAATACTATAGATACATTAATGTATGAATGTGTGTATGTGCGTATGTGAATACGCATATCTGTATACATGCCTGTATGTGCTTGTGTGGGGGGGGGGGTGCGTGTGTAGCAACCACTGCAATTATATACGTATTTATATACATTTATATATATTTGAATGTATAGTTATATGAATGTATGTGTGTTCGCGCGCGCGCGTGTGTGTGTGTGCATGTATATGCGTGAATTTGTGTGTGACTATGCGTTTGTATAAATTCGAATGGTTTAAGTGCACTGTGTATATTTGTAGTAATGTTATAACCTGTACAAATATGTTATTGTCGTATAAGTTTGTTTCAATTTAGTATCAATATATGAACTTCAGTATTAATGATTGAAAATATATATACATATACACATACACACTCATACACACACACACACACACACACACATACACACACACACACACACACGCACACACACGCACGCACACACACACCTATACACCAGAGTAAGCACATAAATGCGAAACAAGGTGGAAAAAATAGTACTCGGATCTAGTTTAAAACGGGGGAACCAGTATTTTCTTAACGAAACACTAACGAAACACTTTGAAACTTGGGACATTGGTAGAATGTGTCATATAAAACATCTTTTACTCTTAGTCTTCTTAACAAAAAAAAGGAATTCGCAAGTTATTCCATGTTAAAGTTGTCGTATTTCTGTAATTTCAACCAATCACTGACGTCTATTCAGCTGAATAGAGTTACTGCTAGCCGGTCATAAAAATGTTATTCCCTGTGACATATTTCATCCGGTTTAATCGTAATTTATACGCATATATTGTTTATATAATAAATTACGCTGTGCGTATCTATGCGTGTAACAATTTTAGAGTTCGGATTCTAGAGTTAGGGTTAGTTTTAGGGTTAGGGTTAGGGTTAGGGTTAACAGTCTAGTTAGGGTTAGGGTTAGGGTTAGGGGATTAATACGATATACACCGTTACAGCGCTAACTGTTTTCAACTGAATAGACGTCAGTGATTAGTAGAAATTATCGAAAAAAGACAATTTTTTACATGAAATAAATTCGAATACAAAAATTTTTTTCTGTTCTATAACACAAAATAAATAAGTATACGAAGTTTGAAAGTCTTTCGGTACCAAAAACACTACGTAAAACATTAATGAAAACTGGTGCCCCCGTTTTAAACTAGATCCTAGTACTCAAATACCAGAGGTAGAGTAATATGCTATTTTAAAAAGCAGCAAAAATGTCTCAAAAACTGTTACTCAGAGTTTCACGTTTCCGTTCGTCGGAGTTTTGTTTAGAATGAAGCAAGATAAAACTATATGCAGAAATACAATTACTTTGATAGATGCTCATTTGAAAATGGTTTTGTTTCATTGGTCCTTTCAACTAACGGTCTTTCCAATAACCATTTGAATGAAATAACAAATTGCGGTTTAAAATCATATTATTATAAATCGAAGAAAACCTTAAATCAAAAATAGCTTATAAAGAAAGAAAACGTCTGAATACCCAGGGTAAATGATTAGCTGTAAAAATAATAATCAATTAATAAATTAAAAGATATATATCCGTTTAAAAATTTTTCACGCTAGATTTCATATACATTTAGCAATATATACACATACCAAACAATCTATAATATACGTATATACACTATACATAAAGACATGGCTACATACATAGACAGATATATATAGGCAAAACATTAATATATAAAAATTTATATATATATATATTTATATGTATATACACACGCATGCGCACAAAATCTCCTGGTGTATGCTTATACAAGTTAGTTGTAACAGGCGAAAGAAAGAAAAGGAAAAATCAGAGAATAATAAGTGGGGGGAGGAGAAAAAAAAAGAGAGAAAGAAGAAAAAGAAATAAAAGAACAGAAACAGAAAATGAGAGAGAGCAAGGGAAAAAACAGGTAGAGGTAGAGAGAGTGAAATGATGGTGTTCCAATAAGTACCCGGTTATTGAAAAGACCGTTAGTTGAAAAGACCGTTAGTTGAAAAGACCGTTAGTTGAAAAGACCGTTAGTTGAAGAGACCGATCAAACAAAACCATTTTCAAATGTGTATCCATCAAAGTAATTGTATTTCTGCATATAACTTCATCTTGCTCCATTCTAAACAAAACTGTGCGACGAACGGGAACGTGAAACTCTGAGTAACAGTTTTTGCGATATTTTTGCTACTTTTTAATAAAGTACATATATATATATATATATATATATATATATATATATATATATATATATATATATATATATATACATATGCATATACATATGCATATACATACCTATATACATATGTAAAGACAAATATGGGTGTATGTATCTATTTATATATAACACGGGCTACCACATAGTTCCAATGTACCAAATCTACTCGCAAAGAATTGATCAGACACACACACACACACACACACACACACACACACACACACACACACACACACACACACATACTAATATGGATACAGAGGATGTTTGACGACAGAGAGAAAGAGCTACCACAAAATGACATTCAGTTGCTGTTTGTATGAACGTATATATATGTATATATATATATATATATATATATATATATATATATATATATTGGTATGCATGTATATATAAATGCTCATGCGTGAATGTGAGAATGTACGTATATGTATGTATGTATGTATGTATGTATGTATGTATGTATGTATAAATATATATATATATTTCATAGATTTATATGTGTATGCATGTATATATGTACGACCGTGTATATCAGGTTTTCAGACATAAGTAGGTTTCTATTGAATTAACAATGTCACTAGTGTGAGGAAAGAATACATAATAGGAAAAATATTAAAGTGTTCCGAAATTATACATTGCTTA
>NC_142935.1:51491573-51516573 GCF_046866305.1 Octopus bimaculoides
AATCCCAGTAATTATCTTTTTTCAAGCCTGGTCTTTATTCTATCAGCCACTTTTACCGAACTGCCATGATATGGGGACATAAACACAGCAACACAGCATGTCAAGCGGTGGTGTAGGACAAACACAGACACAAACACACACATACATTCGTATCTATTTATTTATCTTGTTATGTATACCTATAATATAATGAAGGGAGAGAACTTACAATATTTTCCGAAGGTCGCGAGATAAACGTTTGTCAATGACCTTTTGGCAGAAGCGAAATAACGTTGGTATGGATAACAAATATATATATCCATACCAACGTTATTTCGCTTCTGCCAAAAGGTCATTGACAAACGTTTATCTCATATATATTATTCAGGTCACTGCCTGGAATCAAACTCAGAATCTTGGGGTTAATAGCCCATGCTCTTAACCACTATGCCATATGCCCATGGGCAATTATGGGGTGAATTTCAGGACTAATAAATCTATTTTTTTCCTATCCATCCTTAATACCAGTTCCCATATGCTAAGTTAGAATAGAGGCAGCTGACGAAGGATTAATTTCAAGTGGCTATCTGTTTCCCTATGTGTTCGTTCCGTTGTCTGTAGTTCATTGTTCTAACGTCCTGTACCTTGATATGCATCTATATACACATGTAGACGTAAGTATGTACATATATGTGTGTATACATGCATATATATTCTTTGTGTTATATATATATATATATATATATATATATATATATATATATATATATATATATGTGTGTGTGTGTGTGTGTGTGTGTGTGTGTGTGTGTGTGTGTGTGTGTGTGTGTGTGTGTGTGTGTGTGTGTGTGTGTGTGTGTGTGTGTGTGTGTGTGTGTGTGTGAAGTTAGCATGGAACGAGACAGGTAATTTTGTTTACTTCCTCTTAACGAGCAAGGCAGGTAATCTCGTACTTCCTGTTAAAAAGGGGAGTTGAGAAGACAGCGAGAACTTGGCGCGGATAGTACCAAAACGAGAGACGGAGCTGCATACGGGTCGGACCGTTCACCACCTACCTTTAAACAATTGAGGACTGGACATAATCTCAATCTATGAACATTAATTTCCTTGTTTGAACACTTTGTTGTTGCGATCAGAAGTTTACCCCTTTTTCTTCCATTATAATTTGTCTGATCGGAACAATCTGTATATGTGTGTGTGTATGTATATGTACGTTTATATAGCATAAGCTTCTTTCAGTTTCCGTTTACCAAATCCACTAACAAGTCTTTAGTCGTCCAAGGGCTATAGTAGAAGACACTTGCCTAAGGTGCCACGCAGTGGATTACTGAGGCATGTAACCGAAATCTGAAGCCCACTGAATAAAGGGCTATTGAATTTTCACACTGATACTGTTTAAAGCCTTTGAAATGTGCATATTATATGGATCAGTTCATTTAAAAAGAACAACAAAATACTCTCCTGATATTCGAATCATTTAAGTTCCTTCAATCTCTTCTCATTCTCTAAATCACTTTGTTTCTCTCTCTCACTCTCTCTCTCTCCCTCCCAGTTGCCTTCCGTCCCTTTTTTCCTATTATCTATTTGTGGAACGCCCCATACAAATGCTAAATTATACCAGTGGATTGATTGTATGTGGATTCCACACAACGAAGGATAAAAGGTTGATCCCGGTTGAATATCGTTGAGGAAAGAATAATATGTAAGTCAGTAGAGTACAGCATGCCCTATTGTTGCGATCAAGTCATCACCCTTATTTAATATTGATTGATATTGACAATGGTATTTTATTGTTATTAACAATGATGTTAACAAACAGACATATGCACACATACAGGCATATGTACACACGTGCACAGATCTACACATGTGTGTATGCATCTACAAATGTGTGAGTGTGTATATGGATACATGTGTGTGTAGGTATATATATATATATATATATATATATATATATATATATATATATATATATATACATTTATATATATATATGTATATATATATATATATATATATATATATATATATATATATATATATATATATATATATATATATACATATATATATACGTATGTATTTATATATATGTGTATGTGTGTATATATATATATTATACACATATACACACACCAGAGCCAGCAGTAGGTTATATAAGAGACTAACAATTAGATAGAGAGAAAGGGAAAATATGTAGATATGTATATACATACACATATATTTACATACACATGTGTGTATATATGTATGTATGTATGTATGTATGCAAGTTTACAAAGACAGAGAGAGGCATACATAAGTGTATATACATATATACATATACATACATATATATATATATATATATATATATATATATATATATATATATATATATATATATATATATATATATACGTATGTGTATGTGTGTAAGAAGGTACGTATGCAGCTGTGTGTATACATGTATGGATGGTTGGGTAGTTGGATGGATGGATGCATACATGAATAACTGCGTATATTTGCGCATGTGTGTGTGTGTGTGTGTGTGTGTGTGTGTGTGTGTGTGTATCTCTGTGTGTGCGTACGTGTGTGTAGAGAGAGCTTTCATAGTTGTTTCGCTAGTCCCATAGGAATACACCACTGCCAGTGCATTAATGCGTTTTGTATAAGGTATTTAGATTACCAATGAAAACTTCACCATACTACTAAATATCATGGGATTCGGTGACCCCGTTACCCCGACGTTCTAGACAAATAAATGGCCAGCTCCAATTTCATGTCGACCGACATTGTGCGTATTATATGAATGCATGTATGTATGGGTATGTATATATATAAACATATGTGGATATATCTGTATGCGTATATATATATATATATATATATATATATATATATATATATATGTATGTATGTATATGTATATATGCATGCATATACACACACATGTGTGTGTGTGTGTGTGTGTGGAAAGAGAGAGAGCGAGAGAGAAACACAGACATACACACACATAACTGTTACAATTACATGAGATTGCGTATCAGAGCGCGGGTCTACTCATAATCGCGTGTGTTTACAAATATACATACACACAAACACACTAAGACGCGCATACACATATTTATGCGTATGCCCATCCACTTGCGTGTGTGTGTGTGTGTGTGTGTGTGTGTGTGTGTGTTCGTATTTGTATGTATGTGTGTGTATGTATATACATAAATATATACATATATATATGTATCTATGTATATATATATATATATATATATATATATATATATATATATATATATATATATATATACCCGTATGTATACGTCCGAGTATGAATGGGTGTGTATGTTCGAGTACTTGAGTGTTAGAGAGAAAATAGCGAGAGAGAATCAAAGAGTATGTTTGTATGTGCGTATGGATAAAGTGAAAAACCTCTGGTGGCCTATAATGTCATGGTTTATTCAATAAAAGATTATTGGACAAGGAGAAAAATATATTCCCACTATACTTTTGTTCTTTATAATATTTTCATCTTTCGCCTTTCATTTGTCTGGCCATTCCAATACTTTTGTATATATTATCCTAAGCAATGCTGAAACTGTTTGTATGTGTGTGTCTGGTGCGCGTGTGAGTGTTGCGAGTACTGTTTTGTGTTGTTTTTTTCTTCTTTCCATTTTGTTCTTGATGGGATTGTCTGGAACTCTATTATTCAATCCGATGTGTGGTCATGATACCACTTGGTAAGTTATATGTTAATAATTACGAGAACACATTTACACGGTTATTTATTCATATGTAAATATGTATGCTTAGCTATATATGTGTGTATGTATATATATATATATATATATATATATATATGTGTGTGTGTGTGTGTGTGTGTGTGTGTGTGTGTAACATAATTATATAATGGAAATATGGGTATATATATGTATATATATATATATATATATATATATATATATATATATATATATATATATATATATATATATACATACATATATATATATATGTGTATATATATGCATATATATATATACAAATATACATATGTATATATATATATATATATATATATATATATATATATATATATATATATATATATGTATACATATATATATATATATATATATATATATATATATACATACATACATGCATACATATATATCAATAAGATTCATATGAACTCCATAGATTACCGTCTAACTCTTGCAAACGAAGTATTATTCATTGAAAATGCTTGACTTTTCCTAATAAATAATTATAAATTATCATTATAAATAGGGCTACAACATAAATCTAATGCGAAGGAATAAAACGGAATATTTTAGTCTCAGCTTTACGAATTAGAGATGTTTGTATTTTCATCTTACAGTTCTCTTCCTCGGCAATCATAGCTGTTTCTCTAACATTTCCAGTCCACAGGCGGTGGAGGAAAAGCAATATTTGTTTTGGCAATCGAATTTATGCAGTCAGTCACGTGGGATAAATGCAAGTCCGACTGAGGCAGTCAGGTGAACTGAAAGGACCCGGTTTATGTGCAACTCTGTTGGATATAAACTTTCGATTCTTTCTATTAAAGTAGCCAATATCTCATAAAGTGGTGAATATATTTACAATAAATAACATATTGGGTTATTTCAGTGAGTTATATAACTTTCCTTACAAATCTTACTCACTATGTCCTATATACTTACAGACTGGTCATAGGCACCTCACAACGGCATTTATAAGGTTCGAGAAGCCCTTCACTTCAGTAGATTGGGGGGAGTTCTTGTTCTTTTTTGTTTGTTTGTTTTTTTGTCAGTTTACTACTCGTGTGCCATCTCTACGAACAAGTAAGAAAACCCGTAAGAAATCACTCGATATGCAAGAAATGGCTGTCAATTATCCTTCTCATCATTTCCTGCCCTCTCCGGAAAGGAATAATGTATTCACTATACAGCCCTATGATCATGGATGATCACGCCTTTTGATCATAGCTCTGGATTTAAACAACTACATCAGCAACATCTCATGCATAATTGTATCTAGTTACATATGCAGACTCACAAACATGTACACCTTTCAATGCGGGCGTCGGACTTCGGTTGGGGTGCTTATTGTCACCTTTCCTTTTTGATGAGTTTTATTTATGAACTGAATTGACATGCGCAGACATTGTGGATATCGCATCGCAATTAGTGAGCGTAGGATCGGTCTACGTAGAATTAGAAGTCTGATATTTGCAGGCTACATGATTCTAATTGACTCGTAAGAGGACCTCCATCCAGCACACACTGACCGAACAGGTTCGCTACTCAGTGCTGAAAGGTAGGAGTCAAGTTTTATAAATTCCGTGTGAGAATTATACAAGTTGGCGAACGGTCTGTACGTATTGCAATTTATGCGCGTATGCAAAATCATTAGCTTCATATGACAGTGTATCATTCAGTTTGTGTGTTTGATTATGTCAAGTGTATGTTAATTTGTGTAGGTGTGTTTTGCGAATATTTGCATGAGTGTGACAGCATTCATATGTGCCGATATATCGTAGCACTTTCAACGTATATGCTTTGCTTTGTTTTTCTGTGTATTTGTGTATGCCTGTGTTTGCTAAGTAAAACGTACAAGTATCATATGTTCCTGTAATATTGTCTGCTTCCGGCTATGCATGTATCTACAAACATACACACACACATATATATACGTACCATATACTAAATATGCATACATTGTTTGTATATGCATATATATATACATATATGTCTATATACATATATATATGTGCATATGTACATATATATATATATATATATATATATATATATATATATATATATATATATATATATATATATATATATATATATATATATACATATATATATATATATATATATACATATATGCATACATACATACATATATATATATATTTATACATACATATATATATATATATGTGTGCGTGCGTGTGTGAGTGTGAGAGAGAGAAAGAAAATGTGTGTGTGTATTTGTGTGTGTGAGGAGGATGCATGTGCCTGTACTGATACGAAAAGGAAATGCAAATTAGTATCAATAATATCAGCAAATATGGCAACTTTAAGGAAGAAGAAAAGAGATTAAAAAACAAAATGGCCGACATTTGTATCTTTCAGTGACATAAAATGTAACCTTGAAATAGAAATAAAAAATAATGAATATATTATTTTTTCATTACTACCATCGGCAAGGCAGCAGTAGCAGTAGCAAGGAAAGCAGTAACAGCAGCAGCAGTAGTAGCAGCAACCACAGCAGCAGTAGTAGCAGCAACCACAGCAGCAGCAGCAGCAGTTATAGTAGTAGTAGTAGTAGTAGTAGTAGCTTTTATTCAAATCACGTATCGTATTTGATTTCGTTATGCGCGTCTAAGCGAATATGTTCGAATTTTAAGAGATGGCGTTAATACTATATTATTAGTGACACCGATATCAGCCCTGATGCACAAGAGCGAAATTCAATGGCGTTCCAACCTTGACCATTCCATACTGTGTTATACAGGACTGCCTTGAAGTGATACCTCTAGTACTGTTTTGGTAGCAGCTTATGGTATGCTGATAAATTTAGAGTATATACTGATACGATAGTAACGATATACGATAGTGATAATATCATAACTGTTAAGATATTACAGTATTTGTTATAGTTAGAGTTGTCTGTAGCTCTGCGTATAACTTTAGCGATTCTATATATATACTAAATCTGAGCTAAGTGACATACATACTAAATACGTGCTTAGTGATTTGTAGATTCGTAATGCAACCATAATATAGTGTAAAGTATATTAGATGTTTTTTTTTTTATAATACCATGTTCTATTGCTTTAGGAATGTGTTTAATATGCAGATTAGTATATCCAATAGCATAACACCCTTGTATGCAGTGGCTGTATAAGCAATGTGTTCCAAGGTGAGAATGGGTTAGTTGGGTACTGATGAAGGGGTAAAAATCCCGAAATTTGGCATATACACCAATTTCTTTTATTTTTACATCTGACTCAGAATAAATCTGAGTTTGTTGTATCAGGTCTGACTTCGTGCTTCAACAACAACGAGAATAACAACTTTTTCAGGTAAAAAGAGAAAAAAAGAGAGCGAACGAACCGTTCAGAAAAGAATTGTTGATAATTTAGGTTTGACGTCTTTTAGTGCTTAAAATGCAATTATATATTAACAAAATCAATAAAAGCATTTCAGTTTAGTCATTTCCGATTACATGCTTATGAAGCAGACTCAAAATTTGATATTCTGTCAATTTTAGAAGATGGTTGTCATTATTACTAATTCTTTTATTCTTTTATGCTTTTACTTGTTTCAGGAACTTTCCAGGAATAACTTATTGGAAAGTTCCAAGGAAAGGGAGGAGGGGAAAGAATTACGTCCTGTAAAGTTCCAAGGAAGGGGAGGAGGGTGAGGAATTATTTCCTGGAAAGTTCCGAGGTGGGGAGGAATTACTTCCTGGAGAGTTCCAATGAAGGGGAGGAGGGGAGGAATTGCTCCCTGGAAAGTTCCGAGGAAGGGAATGAATTACTTCCAGGAAAGTTCCAAGGAAGGGGAGGAGGGGAAGAATTACTTCCAGTTCCGAGGTGGATGGGGGCAAATGACATCCTGGAAAGTTCCGAAAAGGGGGAGGAAATACTTCCTGGAAAGTTCCGAGGAGGGGGAGGGGGAGGAATTACTTCCTGGAAAGTTCCAAGGAAAGGGAGGAGGGGAAGAATTCCTGCAAAATACCAAGGAGAGGGAGGAGGGTAAGGAATTACTTCTTGGAAAGTTCCAAGGCCAAGGAAGGAGAGGAGGGGGAATTGCTTCCTGAGAAGTTCCGAGGAAGGGGGAGGAGAGGAATTGCTTCCTGGGAAGTTTCGAGGAGGGGAAGGAATTACTTCCTGGAAAATTCCAAGGAATGGGAGGAGGGGAAGAAAGAATTCCTGAAAAATTCCGAGAAGGGGAGAAAATACTTCCTGGAAAGTTCAAAGGTGGGGAGGAGGGGGATCAAATGCTTTTTGGACAGTTTGGAGGAAGGTGAGGAAATACTTTCTTGAAAGTTCGGAAGGGGGAATTACTTCCTGGAAAGTCCCGAGGATGGGGAGGAATTACTTCCTGGAAAGTTCCAAGGAAGGGGAGGAGGGGAAGACATACTTCCTGGAAAGTTTCGAGGAGGGGAGGAATTATTTCCTTGAAAGTTCAAAGGAGGGGATGAATTGCTTCCTGGAAAGTTCAAGGAGGGTATCAATTACTACCTGGAATGTACCGAAAAGGGGCAAATTACTTCCTGGAAAGTTCCAAGGATGGGGAAAGGAGAGGAATTATTTCTTGGAAAGTTCCAATGTGAGGGAGAAAGTACTTCCCGGAAAGTTCCAGCGGACGAATAACTTTCTGGAAAGTTCCGAGGATGGGAACGAATTACTTCCTGGAAAGTTCCAAGAAAGAGGAGATGGGAAGAGTTAGTCCCTGGACAGTTCCAAGGTGATGGAGCAAGTACTTCCTGGAAAGTTCCGATGAGATGGGGAATTGCTTCCTGGAAATTTCCAAGGAGGGGGGAGGAGGTTGAGGAATTACTTCGCGGCGAATTCCGAGGTGGGCAGAATCTCTTCCTTTAAAGTTCCAAGGAAAGGGAGGAGGATAAGGAGTTACTTCGTGAAAAGTTCCGTAGTGTGGGAGGAATTATTTCCTGGAAAATTCCAAGGAATAGGAGGGATTACTTTCTGGAAAGTTCCATGGACGGAGAGGAGGGGATGGATTACTTCCAGGAAAGTTCCGAGGAGGGATAATTACTTCCTGTAAAGTTCCAAAGAATTTGATGAGGGGAAGAATTACTTCTTGGAAAGTTCCAAGGAAGGGGAGGAATAGGATGAATTACTTCCTGGAAAGTTCCGAGAAACTGGAGGAAGTGGAGAATTTACTTCCTGGAAAGATCCGAGGAGGGGGGGAAATTACTTCCTGTAATGTTCCGAGTAGGGGGACGAATTACTTCCTGGAAAGTTCCGAGGAAGGGGGACGAATTACTTCCTGGATAGTTCTGAGGAGGTGCGCCCATCATGCTGCTGCGGAATTTTGATGCTCCAATAATATGTAAAGGCTCGCGCATGATAATCAAATTTATACTCCTGAGTTCTACAGGCAACCATCTTAAACGGACCGGCCGCTGCTCAAGATATTCTTATGACTCCATTGTCCATCCCTCCCTCCGATACGATCTATAAGTTTAAGCGGCTTCAATTTCCTATCAAACTCTCGGGCCGACCAAAGCCTTGTGAATGGATTTGGTAGACGGAAACTGAAAGAAGCCCGTCGTATATATGTATATGTATATATATATGTATGTGTGTTTGTGTGTCTGTGTTTGTCCCACCAACGTCGCTTGACAACCGATACTGGTGTGTCTATGTCCCCGTAACTTAGTGGTTCGGCAAAAGAGACCGATAGAATAAGTACTAGGCTTCCAAAGAATAAGTCCTGGGGTCGATTTGCTCGAATAATGGCGGTGCTCCAGCATGGCCGCAGTCAAATGGCTGAAACAAGTAAAAGAGTAAAAGAGTAAAAGAGTATATACATATATATATATATATATATATACATACACACATACTGAGTGAGGGAGAGTGAGAGGTACGTACATACATAATATAGATTTGTTGCTTTTGAAAAATCAGAGTTTTTTTTTTTACATATCAACGTTTTGCTTATGCTTCTATAGTTGTTCTTGTTTCTCATACTCATATTTTTGCTATTGTTGTTGGAGTCATTTTATTTATATACATTTTCTATTAAGTTTTCTCCATTGTTTTTCATTTCTTTTTATCTTTTTCAATAATTGTTTTGTTATGGATTATTTCTATTTTTGGCGTGCGTTTTTGTTGTTGTTGTTGTTTCTGTTATATTTACTACTGCTATTGTTGCTGCTGATACTGAAGCAGTCCATTTTTCTTGTGATTCATATATTACTCTTGTTTTTGTCTTTATTCTATTTTTGTTACTATTATTGTAATCGTTGTTGTTGTTGTTGCTATCATTATTATTATTATTATTATTATTATTATTATTATTATTATTATTATTATTATTATTATTATCATTATTATTATTATTATCATTTTTACCATGTTTGATGTTTTTATCTTTCTAATGTCTGCTTTCGTTTAACAATTTTTTTTTCTTCATTTCTTCTAGTTAACGCCGTTATTACTATTGGTAACGCTGTTACCGTTGTTATTGTTGATGTTGTTGTTGTTGTTGTTGTTATTCTTCTTCTTGGTGAAGATGAGGATGAGGATGATCGTGAAGAGGAAGAGGAGGAGAAAAATGATGAAGATGTCTTTGATAATTTTTGGCAAATATTTTTAAGGAGCAAGAACGAATCTTGTTTGAAATTTTTTAACAAAAGCAGCTTATTAGAAATGCTAGGGTGAAATGGTTGCATTGATGATGTTGGTGCTGCTGCTGGTCTTGATAATGGTGGTGCTGGTGGTGGCGGTAGTGACGGCGGCGGTGGTGGTAGCGGCGGCGGCGGTGGTAGCGGCGGTGGCGGTGGTAGCGGCGGCGGCGGTGGTAGCGGTGGTAGCAGTGGAAACGGCGGTATCTTTAGTAAAACATGATGGCTATAGTGATGCACGATGTAGTTGAGATTGTGCCGACGGCAACTGAAGGTAAACATGGTCCCGAATGATACTGATGGTAGTAGTGATAGGAGTGATAGCAGTAGTGTCGGTGGCGGTATAGTGTCGATGGTTGATAGTATGATGGGCTGTTGTTGTTGCTTTTATCGTTTAGCAAACAGTTAGTACTCAATAAATAGGTCCAATGTGTTCCTTAGCGACCATCCTCTCATATCTAAGAGTATCTAGGACTACAAATAGCCAAGTCACTTCCCGTATTTAAGATGTGACGGTCTGATCTGCCGAAGATTTTGTTTCGAATTCTAGCAAGTCCTTATGTGATGTGTGATTATAGGAATATAGGAAGTCAGTCGTGGTGGTTATAACAGTGAAATTGCTTACAGCAATGGTGTTGGTCCAATTGTATTAATGATAGCATGGGCACTGGTCGTGGTAGTGTTGCAGATGGCTGAGGTGTTGATAGTACTGTTTGTTATAGTGATGGTGATGACAACGGTATAAATACTACTTGCCATTGATAGCCATCTATGTCTTCTTTTCTTGTTTCAGTCTCATTGTACTGAGGCCTTGCTGGGGCAACACCTTAAAGAGTTATAATCGAACAAATCTACCCAATATATGATATAGCCAGTTATAAAAACTTCGATACACTAAGATCTTTCCTGCAATTAGCAGGTAAGATCTCCTTCACGACGTGGATATATTCTAGAAACAACAGTCTTTTACTTATTCCAGTCATTTGACTACGGCCATGGTAGAGCACCACATAGAAGGGTTTTAGTCGAACAAGTCGACCCCAGTGCTTATTTTTTAAGCTTACTACTTATTCTATCGGTGTCTTTTGCCAATACTGCAAAGTTACGGGGACGTAAACACACCAACACCGGTTGTCAAGCATTGATGGAGGGACAAACACAGACCGAAAGACACTGATAGATATATACATATGTATGCATGACGATCTTCTTTCAGCTTCCTTCTACCAAATCCACTGACAAGGCTTTGGTTGGGCCGAGGATGTAGTAGAAGACACTTGCCCAAAGTGCCACGCAGTGTGACTGAACCCGGAACCATGTGATTGGGAGGCAAACTTCTTACAGCACAGCCACGCATGCGCCTAGCTTCTTATCACACAAACAGCAAAAGGTATTGATTGGTTTTAAATGTTGGCACAAGGCAAACATTCGGGGGAAGTTGTTTGCAAGTCGATTACATCGACCCTTAACTGGTACCAACCCGAAAGGGTGAAAGTCGAATTCGACGTCGGTGGAATTTGAACGCAGAAGATATTTATAACATAAACCAATCTATGTTCTAGAAAATAATGACTGCGCAGATAGAAAAGAATTCTGTTTTGAAAGCCAACTAGTAAAAGCAACATACATGTTTTCAATTCATTACTTCTTCTCAGTGAATTAAACTAAACCTTGCTAGCTGATCTGCAAATATCATAAGTACATATAGAAAAGTAGAGAGATTGTAACGAAGCTGATTGAGACTTGAAAGATAAAATCTACTTACTCCTATTTGCAACGTCTGTATTTTCTTAAAATTTTGATATGTTGATATTATTGGAAATAACTTATTGTGATGTTGTTTTAAGATTTTAAATAACCCTCTACATGGAGTTTTACCTACTGATTGCACAGATAATCTTAGGGAAACGTAGCTAATCAAGCCACTATATTATATATACGATTTACGATCGTATGTTCATTTTGCGGGCCGAACGCTCTCTAGAGGCGCTGAACGCAATACTAATACTATCTCGTGCGTGCGCGTGCATATGTGTGTGTGTATGTATAGGTGGGAGAATATACAAATAATAACAACAGACGAGGACAGGTGGTGTAAATAACAAAAGTATATATTAGTATGACGCTCGGGAATACGGAAAGTCTTTGACGTTTCGAGCTACGCTCTTCAACAGTAAGAATATGTATATATTTATATATATATATATATATATATATATATATATATATATATATATATATATATATATACAGAGAGAGAGAGAGAGAGAGAGAGAGAGAGAGAAAGAGTGAGAGATGTACATACATACATACATACATACATACATACATACTGAAATTGTGTTTCACCCTCTGGCCCATAACTGATGGCGAATCAGTGACTTCCTATGTTTTCTGTCCGTCTGTGTATTTAGTATATTTTCGCTTGTTTATTTACTACACTTTTTTGTCTTTCAGTTATATATATATAGATAAGTCACATTTTCCGTTTCTGGTCTATTTTTTATTTAAACCTGAAAAACACATATAGATATAGAAGAAGACACTTCCCTCGGACCGACCAAAGCCTTGGTAGACGGAAACTGAAAGAAGCCTGTCGTATATATATATATATATATATGTGTGTGTGTGTGTGTGTGTGTGTGTGTGTGTGTGTGTGTGTGTGTGTGTGTATATAAATGTATATATATATATATATATATATATATATATATATATATATATATATATATATATATATATATATATATATGTATGTATGTATGTATGTGCGTGTATGTGTTTGTGTGTGTTCGTCCTTCACCTCCCAACATTGCTTGATAGCTGATGTTGGTGTGTTCGAACCTAGCAGTCCAGCAAAAGTTCGCTCCCGATAGAATAAGTACTAGGCTTACAAAGAATAAGTCCTGGGGTCGATTTGCTCGACTAAAAGCGGTGCTCCAGCATGGCCGCAGTCAAATGACTGAAACAAATAAAAGAATAAAAGAATAAAAGAATATATATATATATATATATATATAATTACTAATTATGTCAAATTTAACAGTCTTCTCTAAGCGGCCGTTTGTTTGGAACTGTCCATGGCTTCGATATCAGCTAATGTTTGCTCTTGGTAAAATATATATTAATATACTTTACTGCTTTTACATTACTAGATGTGTGTGTATGTGTGTGTGTAGAGAAAGAGAGAGAGAGAGAGAGAGAGAGAGAGAGAGAGAGAGAGAGAGATAGAGAAATAAAATATAACTACGTGTACGTATAGACGTAAAGGAATATATAATGTACATGTGTGTGTGTGTGTGTGTGCGTGTGTGCGCGCGCGCGTGTGTGTGTTTGTATGTGTGTGTAAGAACTGCAAATAAAAGTTTTAGAATTTATGTCACCAACTTTTTATTTCTTACCTGTTCAGAAAGATTAAATTACAAAAATGCCATTCTAATATTAGCTTATGTGTAGCATGATCAATATGATCAAACACCATCTCGATATTATTATTGCGGCAATCATCGATATTGCTGCTAAGGTCACCGTCGTCATCACTGTCAGTAACGTCACGTCATCATCGTCGTCGTCGTCCTCATTTTCCTCATCCGCCTCACCCTCATCAACATCATCATCCTCATCAACATCGTTATCATCAGGATTGTGATCGTTTTCATTTTCATCTTCTCTCTATTCATCATCATTATAATTATTGTCGTCATTCATACTCCTCCTTTCCCTCCCCTTCCTCATCATCATCACTAGCATCATCCTCATCATCCTTATCCTCTCCACTACCTTCTCATTGCCCCCTCTTCCTTATCATCTTCCTCTTACAACTTCTCATTGTGCTAGAAAAAGCAGTTAACTTAACCCCAAAATAAAAGTTTACAATATTATATCATGTAGTTCTGGGTGCATTACACTTCTGAAAATCAAAAAGGCGAGATTGTCACGGTTAGAATGTCTTGATAATAACCGAGGCCTGATTGACCAGACCAGACAAGACTAGACCTAGAGCTAAAAACCAACAAATCATCTAAATCATTGTGTTCATGACTTCCATAAGTCATACCAAGACCACTAACACTAGAAGCATCATTCGTATCCCTACTATCACCATCATCATGACCACCACCACCACCACCACCACCTCCACCACCACCACCTCCATCATCACCATCATTTTTATCAACATCATCATCATCGTCATCATCAACAACATCATCATCATAATCACCATCATCATCATTATTATTACCATCATCTTCATCATCGCCGCCGCCGACGTCGTTGCCATCATCTCCATCAGCATTACCTCCTTTGCCACCAGTGCAATCACCTCTCCCGTGCTCATTACCATTACCTTACCTTTGTCGTCGTTACTATCATCAGTTATATCTTCCTCGATTCCTCCACCTCTCTCCTCCACCGCTTCTTCTCCTCCGTTTCTTCTTCCACCTCATCGTCATCATCGTCATCATAATCACCACCATTACCACCATCACTATAAGCGTCTTTAACAAATCTCCAAATAAAATCAGTTGACTAACTCCACAGAAACCCCCACATTGTGCACCAAGGGCAAGTTACCAATTATCTTTCTCTAACTTATAAGCACATTCTATGATGAGAACCATTCATTCTTCTTCCTTCTATTCACCACTTTTGACTGGCGAATAGCATCTCTCCTTTCACCCGTACGTTCTTTTTCAAGCAAGACTTCAAAAACACCAATGCGATTTTGATCGAAGAATAAAGTCTATCTTAAGTCCATTTTATCTTCGTTCACTATACATCTTTCATTATTTTTAAGGTTAAGGCAGCGAGCTGGCAGAATCGTTAGCACGCCGGGCGAAATGTTTAGTTGTATTTCGTCAGTCTTTGCATTCTGAGTTCAAATTCTGCCGAGGTCGACTTTATATTTCATCCTTTTGGGGTCGATAAAGTAAGTACCAGTTGCGTACTGGGGTTGAGCTAATCGAATGTCCCCCTCCGCCAAATTTTCGGGCCTTGTGCCAAGAATAGAAAAGATCATTTTTAAGGTTAAGGCGGCGAACTGACAGAATCGTTAGCACGCCGGACGAAAAGCTTAGCGGCACTTCGTCTGTCTTTACGTTCTGATTTCAAATTCCGCCCAGGTTAACTTTGCCTTTCATCCTTTGGGGGGTCGATAAATTAATTACCAGTTGCGTACTTGGTTTGATCTAATCGACAGGCTGCCTCCCTCCAAATTTCAAGCCTCGTGCCTTTCAGTAGAAAGGATTATTTTTAAGGTTGTTTCTACAGATATTCTATGTGATTTTTACTACAACGTTTCGTACCGAGATGCCAGATGTATGCAAACACAATATACTATGTATAGTGTATCATGTTTGTATGACGAAGTATCACGTACCATCTTCACTACAGACAGACGAAAACTATACAAGGAAGTGATCTTACCTGTTGAGATTTTCGCAGTAAACAGGACAGACGAAAGCTGGAGTATAGCACGATGGCAGGTGGTAAATTATGATAAAGAAAATGTAAGCATTTGCCAAATCAATCGAGTCTTACAACGACAGCTTACCTTCGTCCACTTCTCGAGAAGGCAGTCCACGATGCTTGTAACTGTGTCTATCTGGAGGTCCGGATCGAATCAGATCTGAACTGTTTGACCGATCCACTAGTCTGTCGCCACACGATGTTATCCAACGGCGCATTATCGCCTCTTCTGGTGCCCAGCTTGAAACCCTCAATCGCCTCGTATTTATTAAGAACGGTGCCAACAACCCCCATCTCCAAAATGTCCCACACTGTCACAGTGATACCGACTGGAAAAACCCACACGGTCCATCCGCGTCGCGATTTCAGAGGGATGCTTTTCTATAGTTCTATCTTTCGCAGTAGGGGATCGAGAATTTTCACACTAGCAACAACAGCAGTAGCAACAGTAATTGCTGCTGCTGCTGCTACTACTACTACTACCACCACCACCATCACCGCCACCACCTCCGGTAGTAGTAGTAGTAGTAGTAGTAGTAGTAGTAGTAGTAGTAGTAGTAGTAGTAGTTGCAGCAGCGGCAGTGGTGGTGGTGGTGGTAGTAGTAGTAGTAGTAGTAGTAGTAGTAGTAGTAGTAGTAGTAGTAGTAGTAGTAGTAGTAGAGAAATGAATTCACGTATAAGCACAAATATCGTGTACATTTGATTAATTAGACCCCATTACTTTCTGCCGCATATTTTATCGATTCCACCTCCCCGATCTTCACAACTGATTTCAGATAACAGCGAGATTCCTACCGCGTCTGATTGCAGCCGCTTAACATAATTCCATGGACCGAGAACTGACGGACATTGAACGAATACCTATCAAAACAGTCTCGCCATTTTCTCAGTATTTCGGTCACGTCCGGCTGATAGTATTAACATATCTGACCATCTCGTAGTCAGTGCTAAGCCAAGGATATTTATCAATTATCAATAATCCCTGCTTTAAGAGCCCCCTACAAAATGCCGTACACTGCACATCCTCTTCAACGTCCAGAGTGTCCCTAGGTCATTGTCACTCATATTCTTCGCTAATCCTTTCTAAAATGCAAGGGTGGATATTTTAGGGACTGCAATTGTCCATCAAGCAGAGGTCTGTAAACGTCATTTATGGAAACACATGCCTGACAATGGACCACCAAACCTATATATTCCAAGACGTGATCATTTATTCCGATTACCAAACAGATGCTGTCGGACGTTACAGAAATCTAGATTTTTAAAATTAAACTGAAACACTGCACTTAAAAATAAAGAAATAAAGCGTAGGCCCGGCTGTGTCGTTAGAAGTTTTCTTCCCAACCCTTGGTTCCGGGTTCAGTCATAGTGTGCGGCACCCTGAGCAAGTGTCATCTACTATAGCTTCGAGTCGACCAAATCTTTCTCAGTGGATTTGGCGGACGGAAACTGAAAGAAGCTCGTTGTATGTGTACGTGTGTTTACGGCCCCGTAATTTAGCAGTTTGGCAAATGAGACCGATAGAATAAGTATGTACCAAACTTAAAAGAGAAAGTACTAACATCCATGTTTTCAACTAAACCCTCCATGGTCGTGCCTCAGCATGGCAACAATCCAATGACTGAAACAATCCAATGACTGAAACCACAATAAGACAATTGAGAGCATCATTTCTGGTGACTCAGTCCTGGTCATATCTAAATACGTGCACAGACATGATTAAATCGGCTAGGTAATATGTCGACACATTCAAGTTGTATACAGTATGAAACGAATACAGTATATCACAAAGACCTTGCTACATAATTTTGAGACATGGTTTCTAACTGAAAAGCCGAGTAAAGTAAATTCTTAGATATAATTCTCGAGGACTGAGACGAAAATCTGTCTCTGATATATATCTCGGACCCAGCTGATCCAAAAATGTGTCCGAGAGGAGTTAAAGAAACAGTCAGAGAACAAGGAACATTAAACTGATCGGAGATTTCTAGAAATTGTTCATAGACTATTTACTTGGTGTTCGTCAACGCCTAGAGTCACAGAAGAACTATAAGGTCTTGTGAATTTTACTTATCGCTAATACAGAAGAATACTGAGAACGAGGTACTACTTACCTTGATGGTAGAGAACTGTTAGCACCTGTTAATATTCCAGAAGCCGGGGATTAATCTTAGTCTTCAGTTGGCTATAACTCCGTGAAAAGGACGAGTTCTTGACAAGCCCAAACCGCACTTTCTTGCTTGTCAAGCATCTGTGTAGATACTACAGCCTTAGGGCTTGTCTACACATCATCCCACACGCAGTATATCGAGCACTTTGTGCTAAAGTTGTTGGCATCGGATAGAGCATTTATGTAGAGGTACGCACTCCTTCCTAAAAGAAAATGAGAAAGAATTGACGCTCCGGTTTGGACAGCTTAAAACTTGGACAAGACACAACAAGCAGTCGATGATAAATGAGAGCGTTGATATATGTGTTCGCCATTTCTATCGGAGTTTTAGAGTTTTTTTTTTTTCTCATTATTTTTCTGGGTGAGACTCGTTATCTCTTCTTAACTCCGTCCCAATTCTTATCTCCTTCGATGTTTGGCTCGAACCAGATTCCAGGCCTCTTCAACTTGAACCTGTGATTCACTACGATGACTGGTATGGAATTGTCTCTCCATGCACTGAGATGCCAGCCTACCGACAGTCCCTACTTGCATTCGTGAGTTACCTTCTCGTATTCCTTCAGTGTGTGCTGACCACCAAATAATAATAATAATAACAACGAACATAATAATATTAACATTTTAGCGAGAACGGCATCATCAATTAAAGCAACATTATGTTTGTGCGTGTATACATACATATATACATACATATATATAAATACACACACATATATACATATATCTATATATATATATATATATATATATATATATATATATATATATATATATATATGTATGTATGTATATATATATATATGTATGTATATATATATAAATATACATATGTACATACGTATATATATATGTGTGTGTGTGTGTGTATATATATACATACACACATTTGTATAGATACATACATATATACATATGTACCTATATACATACGTATACGTGTGTGTGTATCTGTATATATATATGTATATATATATATGTATGTGTATATATATATATATATATATATATATATATATATATATATATATATATATATATACATATATACACACACACATATATATATATAAATATATATATATATATATATATATATATATATATATATACACATACATACACACACACACGCACATATATATACATATATATATATATGTATATATATGTATATATATATATATATATATATATATATATATATATATTTATATATCGTGCTTAACATAAACTCATTAATTTTGCTACTATACAAAGGAAAAACAAATCTTGCTTAATTCTTTTCTTCTTTTCTTCTTTTTTTTTTCCTTTCCCATTTGAATAATATCCTCCGGAGTATTTTTAACTAATTGCCAAACTTCACGAAAAGAGAATAAAATATTTATTGATCGAAAACGACACGAACGAGAAGGAAAAGAAAAAAAAAATTGTAATAAAGATAAAGAAATGCTAAAATAGAACTCAATAGTTTTTTAAAAAATAGATGAAATATAAAGCAAATTCTTTGCTGATTTTTGTGTATAAACTTCTTGTCTTAAAAACAAAACTTCTTCAGAAATGTTTTGGGATACGTTGTTTAGTTGCATTATCATAGTCGTCACCATCATCATCATCATCATCATCATCATCATCATCATCATCATCATCATCATCAGCATCATCATCATCAGCAACAGCAGCATCAATATCAACATCAGCGTTATCAACAGTATCAGTATATTCATAATCTTCGCCACCACACACCTTCGTCATCAAAGTTGTCACCACCGTCATCATCACCATGATCACCATGATCACCATCACCGTCATCAGCAGCAGCGGCCCCAGTAACAGCAGTACCAGCAGCAGCAGCAGCAGCAAGTAGAAACATCTTCGGCATCACCGCCGCCATCAAAATCTTCATCGTCATCGTAATAGTCATCATGCTCATCGTAATCATTATCATTGTCATCACCATCACAGTCACTACCACCACCACCACCACCACCACCACCAACTTCATCATCATCACCGTTATTATTATTATCTTCATCATCCTCGTCATCATTGACGTTCACCTTCGTCCTCGTCCTCACATTGTCGTCTTCATCATCATTGTCATCACCACCACAGCCACCGCCACCGCCACCGCTATTATCATGAAGACCGTCGTTTGCTAATGGCTTAATGGACCAAATCAAATCACCCATCGTTATGTTTTCGAGAAATATCTTGATGTTGTCGCTGTTGTTGTTGTTCAGCTGCAAGGTCACTCTTTATGAATATCATCTATTATCAAAGTTGTTCCAACCGTGCCCATCCAGTGCCACAGGTATCCTTACTTTTTAAAAGATGGTAACGTGTAATTTGAATCTCTTATATCTTGCACCGAGGGATTCTATTGATGTCAATAATATATGTCGTGATTTGCTATTATCGTTTAGCCCCCAAGTCAAATTTAATTGAGCTGAATTATGGTAAGAGCTATTCCAACCACGACCATTACGTTTTTCGCAGATTATATAATAAACTGAAAAGAAAAATGTGATAGAACTGCATTATCAAAAAGGCAGCATTATCTCGTATCGCGTTTCTTCTTTACTACTGCAGGGTGTGATTTGGAGATCACTAGCTGTTATCTCTAGTAGGTAGAATATTCACATAGAGACATCTCGTTGATTTGTCTCATATATGTTGTTGGTGGTGCTGGAGGAAATAAGAGTCGATTGGTGGGGTGGAACAGTATATTTGGAAATACTTTGCTCGATATTTTCATCCAATTTTGAGATTTGAGGATTTCGTTGTTATTTCTAGCAGCCTAGACAACACTGTGGAGGCTCGTTTGATGACTTTTCATTTCACTTGTATAAAGTGGCCCTTTCATTTCCTATTTGTCGAGAGAGAATCCTAAGTTACGATCTAGTCGAACTAGATTCCTTATCTTGCTAAAAAAACAGTGTTATTTATTTCAACTGACACCAGACCTTTAACGCTTTCCAAGCTATTTTAACGAAAAAGTATCGATAAATAAAGGGAATACTCAACCAGTTTGCTTAATTCATCTTAAAGTGGTTTATCTGCAAATCACAGGACATCTCTAACTTCGATAACTTACATACTCTCGCTGATCAAACAAAGTTGAAGTTGCAGACATAGTCAAGTTAAATTTTCAGTGAATTTACAAATATAAAAGAGAATAAAGATATGAGAATCTCTTTCGAACGCCTGTGTCTTTTTTGTAACCACAGTAAGGTTATGACAACTATATTTATTGTCCTCAGTGGTGTCTATTTTCCACGTTCGATGCGAGCGAATTGAATATCTAGTTATTATCATACAAGAGAAGAAGGTAGCGAGCTGGCAGAATCGTTTGCGCGCTGGATGAAATGTTTACCGATATATCGCCCGTCGCTACATTCTGAGCTTAAATTCCGCCAAGGTCGGCTTTACCTTTCATCCTTTCGGGCTCGATAAAATAAGTACCAGTTGAACACTGGGAATGATGTAATCGACTCATCCTCACCTCTCACAAGCTGTCCTTGGGGCAAACATTTGAAATAATTACTATATAGGAGAAGAGGATGGCGAGCTAACAAAATCGTTAGCACGCTGGGCGAAATGCTTCGGGGCATTTCGTCTATCTTCTTGTTCTGAGTTCAAATTCTGTCGAGGTCGGCTTTGCCTCTCATCTTGTCGGTGTCAATGAAATAAGTACCACTGGGGTCGCTGAAATCGACAAGCCCTCTCCTCCCTTACAGTTTCAGGCCTTGTACCTAAAGTAGAAAGGATTATTATATAACAGAAAGAGAGAGAGAGAGAGATTGTGCAATCTAACGCGGTAAAGTCCATACTGCATTAATTCGGCATTTGACACACGTTGATATAAAGATGTTTAGGCCCAGGACAGCGTTCATGCATGTAAACATTATAGTCAAAGATGTGAAAGCAGCGAGCTGCCAGTATTGTTACCTGGCAGCATTTCGTCCGTATTTCGCCGAGATCGACTTTCCTTTTATCCCTTCGGGGTCGATAAAATAAGCTCCAATCAGGTAACTGGAGACGGTGTAATCGATTCGTGCCCACCACCGACAAAAAACCGGCCATGTGGCTAGAGTAGATTACAGTCAAAGATGTGACCGTTCACTTACTTCGTATAGCCACTAGTCCGTGATCCAAGTGTGATTTGAAGGAGGTTTGACTGCTACTTCTTGTAGCTCAACCTGCCCTGTAGCTGTTGCCTCGTCTTCTTGATGAGTGTATAATGACCATTACATTATACGGTATAATGACCATTACATTATCAGCAGCGTGATGTTGCAATGGTCATCTTTCACTTGTTTCAGTCATTAGGCTGCAGTCAAGCTGGGACACTGCCTCGAATGGTTTTTTAGTCGAACAAATCGACCCAGTACACATTTGTAAGGCTGATACTTATTCTGTCGATTACATATGCCGAACTACTACTACGTTACAGGATTTTAAACTAACCAGCACCTATTATCAAGCGGTGGGTTAGGGACAAACACAGCCACAAAGACACACACACACACACACACACACACACACACAGACACACACACACACACACACACACACACACACACACACACACATACGCGCACGCACACACATTGGGTCATCCTATAAATGATGTGATCTTTTTTTCAATTGCATGAACCAAAAGTCGGAGGTGGGCGAGATACACTACCTGCAACAATTTATATAAAAACAGGTTGTAATTTTACCTTGTCCTTATTCTTAGTGCAAGTTTTGAAGAGTGCAATTCAATTTTAATAGTTATTTTTTCAAAGCTATAATGGAAGTGACAAAGGAGCATATTCAGCATATTTTGCTTTATGAGTTCAATAAAAGCAACAACGCAACGGGAAGTGCAAGGAATATTAATGCGGTATATGGGTTCCTCATAAATTTTCCGATTCTAATCGCGTGCAGAGAGTGAAAGGGTGCTCTTCCTTACTGTCACGTCTCACGGATGAACCATTTTTGGACCGAACAGTGACTGGTGACAAGAAACGGGTTCTCTATAAATACATCAATCACTGAAGACAGTGGATAGGGAAAGGAGAAACACCGGCACCCCAGGCTAAAGAAGGTTTTCAACTATGTAAGGTGTTGTTATCTGTTTGGTGGGATATGAAAGGCTTAGTCCAATTTGAATTTTTAAACCCGAAGCAAACGATAACAAAGGTGATATACTGCGAGCAGCTTGAGTGGCTTAAGTCAACGCTAGAAGAAAAACGATCATTTTTGGTTTCAAGACGAAAGGTGTGCTTCCATGTAGATAATACCCGGCCACATACAGCGAGGACAACATTCCAAATGCTGGAGCAGTTTGAATGGGAAACGATGTCTCACCCACCGTATTCGCCGGACATTGCCCCATCTGATTATCATTTATTCTTCAGTCTTCAAAATCATTCGAACGGAAAAAATACGAATTCTGCACACGAGGTCAGAAGAGTACTGCAGGAGTATATTTCGTCATGGACAAGTGAATTTTGGAAGAAGGACCTTGTAAGTCTACCAGATAGCATTGCAGAAAATGAAGGAGTATATTTTCTATTAAAAAAACAAGCTTTATCTTAATTTTGAAATATAAAAGAAGTATGACAAAAACACATTATTTATAGGATGACCCAATATATACAGGGTGCGATGGATAAGTTGTTGCGATTTTATTCTTTTAATTTCGCGCATGCACATTGTTTGTGATTTCGTCGACTACACAGTATAGTAAGGTCAGTTGGGCACCGTCTGTGAGAAAAACAGCGCGATGATGCAATTCACTCTGCCAGAAATTTGAAAACGATATGCTGTACTGCTTGGTATTCGCGCCGGAAGCTCCAATACTAACACTTCGAGTGTTTGGGTGTTAATCTGAGGACAGTGCAATATGAGGACAAGTAGAGAGAGTGATAAAAATCAAACAAATCATCATCATCATGGTGTTTGGAATGATCACGTTATGCCTCTATTCATCTTCCCACACGGCCTCACACCCAGCACGGAGGTTTACATCAAGTGCCTGGAGGAGATGGTACTGCCCTGGGTCAAGAGGATGGCTGCTGGAAGACCCTATTTTTGGCAACAGGACTCTGCACCATGTCACATAAGCAGGAGAACACAGTCATAGCTATCAGACAGTTTCTGCGACCACGTCTCCTCCTAACATCTGGCCACCTAACTCCCCAGGCTGCAACACACTTTATGTGTGGGGTGCAGTTGAGTGAGAGAACAACAAAACTCCTTGTAACACCAAAGTTGAACTAAAGGCAAGCATTATGGCAGCATTCACCAACTTAAACAAGGAGACCGTCCAGAAGAGTTGCAGGAGATTCCGAAGTCGTCTGGAGTCAGTGGCCAGTGACGATTTTATTGAATAATTTACTCTTTAGTATTTCAAGATATCTTTATGCAATTTTGATAAATATAGCTCTTAAAATGAGATGTCAGTGTTATTTTTGCGTAATTTAGACAATAGTTTATTCACCGCACCCTGTATATATATATATTTCGGTGCGAAAAGTTTTGTTATACGGTGCCGAGATTTATAATCCTGTAAACAATAATAATGGTATTTATATAAGCTTAAACCATGTAGCGATCTCCGTACAATGACTAAGAAAATAGTCTAATAATGGGGCACATAAGCCCTCGACAGAAAAAAAGTAGGCTTTCCCATCCGCGTTGGACGCAAACCCTGTCGAGGGCTTGTATGCTCCATTATTAGACTATTTTCCTTAGTCATTGCATGGTGATCGCTATAAGCTTTAAGCTTACATAAATACTATTATACAGGGGTTGAACAAAATAATGGAAACACCTAGCATCATAGCATCATAATTTTGAAATATCTATAAAACCATCAAAAGCTTGTTTATTCTTATGTTTTTTTTATTTATTATTAGTGTTGCTTAATATGTTTTGCTAAAATTGCTGTTTCTTTTCATATATCATCAGAAAAAGGTAATTAAAATTCATTAAAATGACAAATCTATCGGACTT
>NC_142935.1:51521573-51529073 GCF_046866305.1 Octopus bimaculoides
TCCTATTAACTTTTTGTCTGTTTTACGTCTTTTTATCATTGTTATATTCCATTTCTTTGTTGTTTTACTTAAACCATAATTGAAAAGTATATTAATGAATTTATCTCACTTTATTCTTCTTATTCTTAATGTATTATCATTTCTTTGTCGCTATTATTGTTGTTTGTTCTTGTCTCAGAAAGAAGTGGCGGGGCAGTGATCAGAGTGGCGTTGCAATAACAACCACAACAACAACAACAAACATTGATAATTTTGCTTTACTTTGATAGTTTCTAGTTTCATGCTTATTCTCTGCGTTCGAATTCTGCTGGGATTGACTTTGTTCATCATTCATCCAGTATCGATAAAATATATTCTAGTATAATATCAAGCTCGTTGTATTCTAATGTGCGGTCCGTTTGAATATCCAAATCTTGCTTATACCATCAAGAACGCTTTCTAGAATCTTCTACCACAATTATCAGACACTTGATATCCATACCTTACCTTTTACACAGCGGCCAGTAAAAGATACAGGTAGATTGAGGCCTTCAATTATGCTCCTTATTTAGCTCACATTTTGCATTCACTCACTGTGTGGGTGACAAACTTGGCACTATTCACAAAGATGAGGAATTCTCACTTTCACCAAGATGTATACTTTTAGTGACTGGCTGAATATTCCAACGTTAACGTCTGATATCAGTTCCTCTTCAGACTTCTGAGGCAAAGTCAATCCCAACACATTTCGTTATTTATCTCAAATTTCTTTTGGTTTTGTTTCTTTGTTTGGATGGGGACAATCAATCACATCGACCCCAGTACGCAACTGGTACTTAATTTATTGACCCCCGAAAGGATGAAAGGCAAAAAAAAAAGGTTAACTTTGCCTTTCATCCTTTCGGGTTCAATAAATTAACTACCATTTGAGTACTGGGGTCGATGTAATCAATTTCCCACCCACTCCACAAAAATCCAGGCCTTGTGCCTATTTTAGAAACGAATATTCATCTCAAATAAGGCGGCGAACTGGCAGGATTTTTAGCACGGCTGGCAAAATGCTTAGCAGCATTTCGTCCGCCTTTACGTTCGGAGTTCAAATTCCGCCAAGGTCGACTTTGCCTTTCATCCTTCAAGGTTGATAAAATACATATCAGTTGAGCACGGGGATCGATCTAATCGACTCACACCTTCACCTCAAACTGCTGACCTTGTGTCTAAATCTAAAACCTCTGTTTGTCTCGGATGTTATCCAATCAAATTGTCCATGCAATGACTTTGTAACTAAAGCTTCTTTTTACCACAGAAAATCGACTGCTAAACTCTTCTTTATAATCCCATTTTTCGTGAACCGTTTCTGATGAAACTGGTTACAATAACCGGCCATCACGTTTATCAGACCTCTTTATGTGTTTCAGGTATAGCTGGTTTACATTGCTGCTGGTGTAATGCTTTGTACGGCCATCATATTTTCTCTTCTGTCATCTATCTCTTTAACCTCAGTCTTAGTCCATTTAAAAATGCCAGTATTGTGCTGTACTTCCACATATGTCCTCAATGTTCATAGCAAGAAGACTGAGCCTTTTTGTACATAGTCGTCCAGTCAACTTGGGGCGTCGATGGCATCGGCTAACTCCTCGTCTGAAAATTGATGTTTTGTGCTCCTGTCCCCTTCATCAATGCCCCCGTGGCTAATAAAATAAATCATCATCATCATCATCATCATTATCACCATCATTATTATTGTTCCTGCTGTTTTTATGGCTGTTGTTGTTCTTCTTGTGAGTAGTAGTAGTAATAGTAGTAGTAGTAGTAGTAGCAGCAGTGGTAGTAGTAGTAGTAGTAGTAGTAGTAGTAGTAGTAGTAGTAGTAGTAGTAGGGATCTTTTTTAAAACGGGGGCCACATTTTTCATTAACGAGACACTTTGAAACTTGGAACACTGGTAGAATGTGTCATATAAAACATCTTTTTCTCTGAGTCTTCTTAAAAAAAAAAAGAAATCCATTAGTTATTCCATGTTAAAGTTGTTGTATTTCTGTAATTTCAACCAATCACTGACGTCCATTCAGCCGATATACATTAAGTGCCGACTACATAAACAAACGATTCTGAAACAATTAACCCTAACCCTAACCCTAACCCTAACCCTATGGTTAGGGTTAGGGTTAAAGCAAATTTAAGATGAAAAAAGCAAATAAAACGAAGGTATGGAGATTAAATACGCTTTACATCGCTTAATCAGCCAAAGGAGTAAATGTAAACAACTGAATACTTGTCAGTGATTGGTTGAAATTATCGAAATAAGACAATTTTTTACATGAAATAAATTCGAATACAAAAATATTTTTCTGTTCTATAACACAAAATAGATAAGTATACGAAGTTTGAAAGTCTTTCCGTACCAAAAACACTACGTAAAACATTAATGAAAAATGTGGCCCCCGTTTTAAAATAGATCCAGTAGCAGCAGCAGCAGCAGCAGCAGTAGTAGTAGTAGTAGTAGTAGTAGCATCATCGTTATTATTATTACTGAAAGGAGGCAAGCTGACAAAATAGTTACTGCAACCGTGAAAATACTTAACGGTACTTTTACCGACTTATAACGTTCTGGGTTCAAATTCTGCCGAGGTCGAATCTGCCTTTCGTCTTTTTTGGGACGATGAAAGAAGTACAAGCTGAGCACTGGAGTCGATGTAATGGAAAGCACTTTTGTTGTTGCTATTGTAGTTGTTGCTATTGTTGATCTCTGTAGTAGTAGTAGCAGTAGTAGTAGTAGTGGCAGCAGCAGTATTGAAAGCTGGTTAACTGGCTGAATTTTTACAGCGCTGGACAAAATGCTTAGCAGCATTTCTTCCGACTCTTTACGATCTGGGATCAAATTTCGGTGACGTCGACTTTGCCTTTCATCCTTTTTAGGGTCGATAAAATAAGTACTTGTTGAACACTGGCGACAACAGAAGCAACTCTTACACGATTCCAAACACTGCAGTTTGTTCATGTAGCAGCAGATGTGCAAGAACAAGCCTTCACATTAAATGTAACTGGGAAAGTTTTATAAAATCCAACAGCATATTTTTGTCACAGGATATAATCGAGGAGAGAGTAGAGAAGATTTCAACATCTCTGTCTACGAAAACACGGAAGCAGATTAAATTTTCGCATTAAATTAAGTTTATCTAGTACTGCAACAAGCCTTCTGGGACATATCGGGAGAAATTATCTCAACTGAAAAACAGCAATAGCAATAGAACTTATTGCTGTACCTTTAAAACTGAAAATACGGCGAAAACACGGGTTGAAGGTATGTACATTGTTTTTGGTTCTTTGTTGGTTTTTCTTTATCTGTTGTATTGAAAACATTCTGCGTAATACGTGTATCTTGACTAGTAATGCTATTTTCAGTATGATGTATATATGTATAATCCCCAAATTCTGTTTATGTATTTGTCTGCATTTTTTAATATTATTTTATCGTTCTCTAAATATATTATTATAAAGATTGCTTCTGCTGCTATTTCCAGATCTTTATATTAGAATAATTTCTATATTTCTGTTAGCGATTCACTAATACTTTGATCGGGATGAAATCCTATTTCTATGTATCTTTAATAGCAACATCTGTTCGATTTACCTTGATTTGCCTGTGTTTATTGGCATGCATATCTCAGGGTAAAGTCATTTTCTCATTCTCTAAGAACCTTTCGCGTTTGATTTATGCCACTTCTTTCCTGTCGGTTTTAACAATGCTGGAATAATTTCCATAAAGCTCCCAATCCCGAAAGCCTACACAAGCTTTCTTTGCAGATTAAGATTGCGCAACCAATAACATTGTAATTAATTATTCCTTTTCAGCTTCGTATTCGTGGTTAGTTATTGTACTATGCAATTGTCCTAAGTATAGCCGGTTTTCATCTTTTCTGTATGTTTTGGCACTAAGTCACTATTGCGAAGGCTAGAGTCATAAATAGGCTTTACGCTTGAACTGGCATACAGGAGAGACGACAGGACCGCCAAAGCATCAGATAGTCATATACACTTTCCTTAGAGATATCCCAACTTATGCATCTATTTAGAAATATAGTAAGGAAGAATACCTCCATCACTGACTTATTTTTTTATCATTAATGATATATGTCTATGCACACACACTCGCACATATATGAGTATATATAAGACCCCTTGAACATATATTTATATAATATATAACTAGTCAAGGGTACTACGTGAGCACCTGCATCGCTAAAAATATATATCTTCTATATATTTTATAAATTTGGCCTGTACGGCTGGTATTCGCTGCCACTAAGTGATGGTATTTTGATAGTACTATCACTCTCATATTTACTCATAAATAATTTCACGTATTTCGTTTGTTTAAGTGTTGTTTGGTCACTTCAAACGAATTTGCAAGCATGGTGGGGGCAAATTTTAGTAGTTGTTGGCTAGCAGGTTTGGCTGACGGGAATCAGGCACTGTCTGGCGCTAAATTCGAAATCATGATACCAAGCATTACTTTTGCTGACCTAACAGAGGTAAGACGATTTTATTGTTCACTGGAATTTTTTCCTATCATGCTTCTATTAATTTCGTGACAGTGGAGGCGCAATGGCCCAGTGGTAAGGGCAGCGGACTCGCGGTCGTAGGATCACGGTTTCGATTCCCAGACAGGGCGTTGTGAGTGTTTATTGAGCGAAAACGCTTAAAGCTTCACGAGGCTCCGACAGGGTGTGGTGGCGAACCCTACTGTACTGTTTCACCCCAACTTTCTCTCCCTCTTTCTGTTGTACCTGTATTTCAAAGGACCAGTCTTGTCACACTCTGTGTTACGCTGAATCTCTCCGAGAACAACGTTAAGGGTACAAGTGTCTGTGGAGTGCTCAGCCACTTATACGTTAATTTCACGAGCAGGCTGTTCCGTTGATCAAATCAACTGGAACCTTCGTTGTCGTAACCGACGGAGCTCCACGAATTTTGTGACTATTCCGTGACTTATATTTTTAACGATGCAGGTTCTCACGTAGTACGCTTGTGTGTGTTTGTATATATATATATATATATAGTCAGTCGGATGTTCGGTTACATGAAAGATATTCAGTTGAATATAACGCTATCTTTGATTCTAGCTTTGGATTTCGGTTACTATTTCCCCATCTTGTTTTACATGTGAATGTGTAATATATATATGTGTGTGTGTTTGAGTATGTGTGTGTTTGTGTGTGTTCGTGTTCATGACAAGAATCCCCCTCACCAGAAACACCGCTTTAGTAGTAGTAGTAGTAGTAGTAGTAGAAGAAGAATGATATTCACTGGATAACGTTTCTCTCCCTTTTGCACTACCATGCACCAATTTAATATGGTGTTGCTGCAAAATACATAGGTTGGAATCGTTTTACCATAAATTTATTGTTTTATTTTTGACGAGTGATTGAGTTGTTTTCTTCGCAATTTTATCCTAATTCGAAATTCAACTCACATTTTACTCAACACTTCAGAATCTAGAGTTATGCAAAATCCTTGCTGGATAAATTTTTTCTTCTGATTCCTGATTTTATCGATCTGCAACTGAAGGAATAAAAGACCTTTACTTATGCCAAGGCTTGAACTCCCGACGCAGAAACATTATGCAGTATATTCAGTGAGCAATATAGTTCTATATTTAAGAGATGAGGAATTGTGTACATTATTTACATTGTTTACATTTGACGGATATTTGTCCTCATCTTGTTTGATGTTAACACGTTTCGGCTGATATACCCTCCACTCTTCATCAGGCTGATTCAGAGTTCGATTCCAGGCAGTGATCTGAATAATAATAATAATAATAATAATAATAATAATAATAATAATAATAACATCGAAAAATACCATAGGATTGAGAACCCAGGTTCGAAATTTCCCCCAAGACACCTGATGAAGGCTGGAGAGTATATCAGTCGAAACGTTGTGTTAACAACAAACAAGATGAGGGCAAATATCCGTCAAATGTAAATAATGTATTCAGTGAGAAAGATTTACAAATCATTTGCTATACAGTAATCCCTCGCCGTATCGCGGTTCACCTATCGCGGTTTAACAAATAGACCCCAGGCCTTATGCTTTGTAAGCCTAGTACTTATTCTATCGGATTCTTATGCCGAACCACTAAGTTGCGGGGGCGTAAACACACCAACATCGGTGTCAAGCGATGGTGGTGGTGATGGGACAAATACTCACACACACACACACACACACACACACACACACACACACACACACACAAAGGAAAAAGACAAAGAAACAACAACAAAAACGTGAGGACGTAATACAGATTGTGTTACTAATATATATATATATATATATATATATATATATATATATATATGTAACTGAGAATTATAACTCTCTAGTAGTTTGCGCTGAAGAGGGGGCAGATTTTCTCTCGGTAAGAGATTTTTAACTCCGAAACCTGGTCCGCGAATAACAATGTTTTAATTTTATGAATGTAATTTTCAATGTCTTCCTCGCTTACGGTTTGGTATTTCGCTGAATTTCTTTTTGAGAACTACTAGGTCTTAGTAGACACAATATGTGGTCTATTTCTAGCACATTAAATGCCCACTTTACTGGTCAACATTATATATATAAATATATATAAATATATATATATAAATATATATAAATATATATATATAAATATATATAAATATATATATATATATATATATATATATATATATATATGTATATATATATATATATATATATATATATATATACGACGGGCTTCTTTCTGTCTACCAAATCCACTCACAAGGACTAAAACCGGTACCATGTGGTTGGGGAGCAAGCTTTTTACCACACAACCACTCCTGCGCCTAAATACTGTATATTTTATCATCATCTTTAAGTCAGGATTATCTCCAACCTTCACCTTGTCCCTTTAATCCAATCAGATTTGATGGTATAACTCTCACTTTCTTTCTCTGTGTTTGTTAAGCCATAGTTTGTAGATCTATCCATCACTTTCTCTCTTCTTACTTGTCTCCGTATCTTCTATTTCATTTTATTTTCATCCTTTTTCCTTGCCGTCTTCTGATGTCACTACCAGTTTGTCTTACTCCCTCCTCTTTCTCTCATCACTTTGTTTCTCTCCCTTTCCTCTAGTTTCTCTCACACCACTGCCCCCTCTCTCTCTCTCTCTCTTTCTCAATCTCTATCTATCTGTCTGTCTCTATCTATGTCTGTCTCTATCTCTCTTTCCTATTTCACTTCACCATCAATTCTGTCCTAAAATAGTTTCAATTTGCAGAGAAAAATAACTCCTTTGTGTTTTCTATACCTAAGGGAAATTCTACCATCGTTGCATCCCTTTCGATTACCTTTTGATATCCTATGACCCCTTTAAGATGTATATGTGTGTTTATGTTTGTGCGTATGTATGCTATGCATATATGTATATGCGGTGTGTGGTTGTGTGTTTTCGTGTATGTGAGTGTGTAAGTAAATGTGCACATATATAATCATGATTTTATATATGTACG
>NC_142935.1:51539991-51577491 GCF_046866305.1 Octopus bimaculoides
AAGACGGACAAAATGCAATTAAACATTTGTTGAAAACGTTCATGCTGAAAATGTCATTGTTATTACCAAACAATATAGCTGGGTTTGTGTGTGTGTGTGTGTGTGTGTGTGTGTGTGTGTGTCTGTGTCTGCGCGCGCGCGTATTTAGATTGAAGTGGTGTACAGATTTTATGCATTCAGATAAATAAAGTAGTCAGAATTTGGATAAAAGCTATCTATTTAGCGCTTTCATCCCTTTGAGGGATTCATCATGAATGATATTTTCATAGAAAATTCGTACCTTTTATATATGAACTAGTTGAAAATATAAAAAATCTACAGTAGAATTTGTTTTCTTGGAAGAGGGTGTTTTAGGAGCGGTTGAGATGTTTTTTTTATCATATTGAATTATGTGTGTGTATATTTGTGTGCATGTATGTGTTCATACGTGTGTGTGATTACATTTTTGGAGGCTTGGTTAGAGAGAGGAAAAGTGAAAAAGAAGAAAAGGAAGAAAGAAAGAAAAAAGAATGCAAGAAAAAAAGAAGGCCGGAAAGATAGTGTTTTCTGGGATGATTGAAATTGATGATCGGTCAAAAAGGTCAATTTTTTTTCATCAATTGCAATAAATTTCTTTCAGTCATTATGTGACTGACAGTATTTTCGGTTAGTTGTCATGTTACCCAGCTGTAGAAAATAGAATCGGTCTAATTGTCTTGGAGGGTCTTTAAGTGCGTGTGTGCGTGCACGCAGTGTGTGTGTGTGTGTGTGTGTGTGTGTGTGTGTGTGTGTGTGTGTGTGTGTGTGTGTTTAAGTGTATGTGTGTTGGAGTGTGTGTGTGTGTGTTGGTTGTTTAAGTGAATTTTTCCAGTTATTTCAGCAACGTTAATGAAAACATTATTAATAATAATACAAAATAATCTTGTTTGATTCATCTGGGAACTAATGTTTAATAAGAATTTCAAGTTAGTGAATATTTGTAGATCATTTGATTTTTCCTACAGCATAAGGTATTCATCGAGGGAGGGTTTCCACTTTCCAATGAAACTTTGGTCTTGAAACTTTGGTCAAAAATTTTCTCTACATTTTTGTATAGTTTTACTTCTAAAAAAACAATGACCAGGTTAGTATATGAGGTTTAAATGTCGTCCTCATTACTGAGGCCTGCTTTTGTCTATATTTTACCATCAAAGTTAAAGGTGTTTTCTTCTTGTACCAGGCGTGTGGCTTCGGTAACGAAATACCTTTTGAAACGTTCGTTTTTTCAACTCAATGTTTGATTGCTCCCAGACCCAAAGTGTGAAATATGTTAGAATAAAGATTACAAATACAGTTCTATATTTAAGAGAAGAGGAATTATGTACTTTATTTATATTATTTACATTCGACGGATATTTGTCCGCATCTTGATTGTTGTTAACACAACGTTTCGGCTGATATACCCCGCAGCCTTCTTCAGGTGTCTTGGGGAAATTACGAACCTGAGTTCTCATTCATAAGGTATTTTTCGATGTTTGTTATCATTATTATTGTTATTATTATTGGTAGTGTTCAGGTCACTGCTTGGAATGAGAACCCAGGTTCGAAATTTCCCCAAGACACCTGAAGAAGGCTGGAGGGTATATCAGCCGAAACGTTGTGTTAACAACAAACAAGATGAGGACAAATATCCGTCAGATGTAAATAATGTAAATAAAGATTACTAACATCAAAACTTGTAAGGATAGTTCCTTCTGGGATAATGGGTAGAATGTATTTGAGAAATCCATATCGTCTCGCGCTCGCATATAGCCGAGTATTACTGAGTATAATGGTTTAACTAGTATATCTAAAAGATGACTTCGTCGTTGTGTTGGAGATTGTGGCCAGCAACTATTGATCTCAAGTGGGTCTTTGTAATTTTATGAACTGCTTCTTTCTGTTCACTTATGGCTCTCTCTATTTCTGATCTTTTATTAATCTTGTGTAATCCGTAGAAATCCTTCTCTTTAATTTCAGAGTTACATAAGTAATCTATCTTCTTTTGATATGTGAAGAAGTTTGGGTTTTGGTTAAAATATGTTCTGATTTTTCGAGATTTTTTTTGCTTCTTCCTTATAGTAATTTTTGTTTGTTAAATGTTCCAATATTTTGTCTTTATAATTGTCCCTGTCCGTAATCACGATCGCCTCCACCCTTATACGACGTTCTTAGGATCATTTAGACGTCGATTTTTTAGTGTTAGTAAAGCCCCCTTTTTCTTTACGAAGGTTTTGCTTGTATTTACGGGAACTAAGAGGGGATTTGGAAATTGTATCTTTATATGTATCTAAATGCTTGTCATTCCCCTTGTAGGGACTGAAGTAGGATTTATTTCTGACAATTGACTCGTCATTTATATTCTTATTGACAAAGAATTCCATTAAGCATTGGCAGCGACTAAAATATTCACTGTCTTGCTTTTAGTCCGATGACGTTAGAATTAGATGTAGGGATAAATCTGAAAACTTTCCGTAAAAGATCCATTTCATTTTTGTTGAGGACCTGTTTTTTTTTTTTTTTGATAAATGTATAATTTTAGAATTTTTGATTCTACCTATTCTGTGGGTTTACTAAAATCTGTGTCATCGGATCTGGGTCCCGGTTGTAGTATGCTTCCCCTAAAAATGGAGTTGTAATACTGTCCCCGTTTTCAACTTCAGAGGTTCTTGTTTCTTCGTAGGTGAGAGAATATTCTGTGTTCTCTATTTGTATCATGTCGCATATAATATCTGTCTCCTTCCCATCTTTTTTAATGCTCGTTTGGCCATTCTGGATGTTTGAGATTGCTGGTCGTTAACCGCAGATTTTTTAATCTTCCATGACATTTATTTGTATTATGAATTATTTTGGTGTTTTTTCTTTGTCTTTCTTCCCATGTATTTGTACATCTAGGGCATTTGGTATAACGGGATGGTGGTTGTCTTCTTATATCTTGCGTGTTTGTATCTGGTAGTATCTTGTTTTGGAATCGTAGTTTGCATTTGGGATTAACTTGAGGCCATCTCGCTTATGTCTTTGGATGACTGGAAATCTGTATTTTCGTCTAACTCCTCTGGGGCCGATTTTCATCTTTTTCTGTGATTTGTCTGTATTTTTTTCGTTGTGCTTTTGTTTTCATAATAGATTTTTCTCCAAAGTTATTTTCGTAATTAATGAACCACTCTTGTTGTTTCCCACATTTTTACAGATCTTCCCTCTCCCCCGTTTGGTGTCTTCTTTCAATAGTTTTTTGTAGTTCTTCACTTTAACTATCACTTCGTTCTGAGATTTCAGCAAACATGGCTGCATCAGTTGTTTTGTGCTTTTCTTCATACCAAACTTTTCGTGATTGGTGGTTTATTTCTGTTTCCAGACGGAATAATGCGAAGTTTGCATGTATTGCTTCCTCTTCTAGCTTTCACCCTTTCCATCTCTTATGAAGAATTTTCTGGGAAGGATTGGGTTTTCTTTGTTTCGACAAATTTGGTAGGTATTGGTTATGTTATCACATCAAATGCGTTTCCAATATGCTTGTTTGCGTTGATTCAAAAAAAAGTTTTCAGAGTTATGGCTTCATTTATTTTTGTTTGTGCATATCAACTGATGTTTCTTTCTTCTAAATTTTTCTTCGAGACAGGCAGAATTTGTGTCGTTGGATCTTATCCCTAGAGCATCTTTAAGAAAAGTTCTTTGTGTATTAATGTCATTTACAATTTCATCTATTGAGGTGAAAATAGTGTTGATATATATATATATATATATATATATATATATATATATATATATATATATATACATATATATATATGTGTGTGTGTGTGTGTGTGTGTGTGTGTGTGTGTGTGTGTGCATATATAAAAGTATGCATGTGTGTTTGTATAGATTTTGTATACCAAATTCCACTGGCAAAATATTGGACGGCCTGGTGCTTTAGAAGTGTTTTAATGTACAATGTATCTCGGAATCATAGGGCTGGGAAGCGAATTTGTCAACCAGATATCCAGGCTTCTCTCCCTCCCCTCTTCCTGTCTTTAATGTAAACTATAACTGTCCTTGTTATGTCTTCCCCATTTGATGATCTTGAGACAACAAACATTACTACTACTACTGCTGCTGCTGCTGCTGTTGCTGCTGCTGCAAGCACTGCTGGCAGACGCGTTAGAGCATCAGGGAAATGTTTTTCGGTATTACTAAACAATTCCTTACTTTGGTTCCAAATTCCGCCGGCTTTGTCTTTCGTCTTTTCGAGATCGATAAAATATGGTTGAGCACTGCGATGCTTGTAATCGAATTACCTCCTCCTCTGAGGGAATCATCATCATCATCACCATCACCATCATCACCAACGTCATTACCAACAACATCATCACCATCATCATCATCATCAACATCATCACCATCATCATCAACTGCAGCATATTTATTATTATTGCAATGTTTTCTTCTTACAGCTTTTTTTTCTCTCCTTTTTCCATTCTTTCCTTCCGTCCATCGTTTCTTTCCTCCTTGCCAAAACTCATCTGTCGTCTCCCTATTATAAATCCACATACCTTTTCTATTTCCCTGCCAATTCCGAAAACACTCGAATACTTTCTCAAGACAAAACTGTACAATGGGAACAGATTACTTTATTGCAAAGCAGAGACCAAAATCACTGCACGAGCTTTTGTCTCAGACTCAGGAATACATTAAGAAACAACAGAAAATGAAGAAACCAGAAATAGAAAACTCTCCCTCTCTCTCACTCAATCTATTTCTCTCTCTCTCTCTCTCTCTCTCTCTCTCTCTCTCTCTCTCTCTCTCTCTCTCTCTCTCTATCTATCTATCTATCTATCTCCTTTTCATTCTTTTTCCAACATCCATGTGCAATACAAACAACATTAAACCACTCAAGAGATAATCACCCCCCCCCCGACCTGCTTCGCAATGGATTGCCGTTACTGTTGCGGCTGTTTATCCCAAGGTCAATCCTGAATGAAGAGACCTAGGTTCAAAAACATTCCTACCATGACAATCGCAACATTTTTCACACATAATATGTCTGGAACTACATTTCCCTGCATTTTCCAATGTGGTAACTTGATATAAATTTAACGGCCATTTCTTGCATGATTTCAGCGATTGGACTACCGTCATGCTGGAGCATCGCTTTTACACTTCATCTTTCGAACGGAACCACTGTTTTTGGAAATGATGGACTTTTAATGGAGTTAACATTAGATTTTCTCTTCATGGCCGTTATCTTTTAGAAATAATCTATCGATTATTTCAATATCATTTCTATTGTTGGTTCATTTCGTGAACCGACTGACTAGAGTACAATGGCTTTGTCCCCCTTGTATTTATTTCGTTGGTTGGAAGAGAGTGGAAAATAATATTAAGAGAAAAGAGAAGAGAGAAAGAAACGAGTGAAGAGATGTCGAGGCAGGAAAAGGAGAAAAAATTCAGAGTTTAGAAAAGTTAAAGTGGGCGTGTGAATATATAACAGAGAGAGATAGGCAGAAAGACAGAGACAAACAGACAGACAGAGAGGTAGAGAGAGAGAGACAGACAAAAACAGACAGAGAGACAGAGACAGAGAGACAGAGACAGAGAGAGAGACAGAGAGACAAAGAGAAATAGTGAGGAGAGTACAAGTAAGAGACAGAGAGACAATAAGAGTCAGAGAGAGAAAAGGAATCGGAGACAGAAAAGAATGATGCTAATGGAAAGATGTTGGGATAGGAGAAGGGCCACAAAGTCAGAGAATGTCTGAATGTAAGACTCACAGAGAGGTAAAGGGACAGGGGACGAGAGAGAGATCGACAGTGAGAGAAAAAAAGAGAGAAGAAGAGTTAGAGAGAGAGAAAGAAGATTAATGTAAATGAAAATATGTGGAGAGTAAGTAGAGAAGGAGCAAAAAGTCAGAGACTGAGCTAGTGAAAGTGTATTAAAGTAAGATTCACAGAGAGAGAGAGAGAGAGAGAGAGTGAGAGAGAGAGTAATGGTCAGAGACAGAGAGAGGGGAAGTGAAAGAGTCACAGAGAAAAACAATAGGAATGACCGCGTAAAACAGAGAAAACGAGTGTCCATGAACGACAAATACTGACAATACACACGTCACAAACACACGTACCCATAAACATATAAACACACACAAACTATAAACTCGCACACGCAACCTACAATCTTACAAAAAATCATACACACATGCTCTTACGTTGACACCAACAAAAGGCAAACTCAAGCAGATGAAAAGCTGGAACAGACACAATGAAACAAAACGGTAACATAACTCTCCCTAGTCACATGAATGACAACAAACAGATGGTTGCTAACGTAACACACACAAGGAAATTAGAGAATTTGAAGTAAATGAAAATGGAATAAGACACTGTGTGTGTGTATGTGTGTGTGTGTCTGTGTGTGTGTGTGTGTGGGTGTGTGTGTGTGTGTGTGTGTGTGTGTACAAAAAATAGAAATAAAAGCCCTCACCCACAAGCATGTATGACCAGGTATGAGTAACACGTATCGTGCTTTCATTGATTGTTTTAGGTATGTATAGTCGCGAGCAGACATAAAAAATCCCGTCGGCAGAACATCCCAGCAGCAGAACATCCAGGATGTAACAACCTAAAGGAGAGGGGATTCACCAGTACTTGGCTGGTGCTCGTTTGCAGTATCGGAGCAACATCAAATGAAGTGATTTGCACAAGGAGACAACGCGGCGCCTGGCCTAGAAATGAACCTACGACCTAATGAGTGAGAGGTCGACACCATAATTATTAATCCACAGGAATCGAAACCAAGCTGCCCGTGTAACGAGCGAGTATTCTCTCATCAAACCAGATTCAGACATATATAGATGTATGTATGTATGTATGTATGTATGTATGTATAAATGTATTATCTGTCTATGTACAGATGCGTTTGTATATGTATGTCATTATTCAGTTTCATTTCAAGATTACTTGCCAATAGAGAAAGAGCCGGTTTCCAACCTAGATCCAAAGCTCCTTCATTAGAATTTCAACATCAACAACAGGGTATTTTTGTATGCATGTATAAATGTATGTATACGTGTGGATTTGTACCTTTTGTCTTATGTATGTCTTCTCATGCATATATTTTGCATATCTAGACATGCTCATATATACTTAAATGATGATCTTCTGGAAAGTTTTATGCATGTATGTATGTATGTATGTATATAAAAATGAAACAAAAACGCAATAGAGGGCATTAAAACGTACGGACAGATAGCCGACACAAAGGCGGACAAGAGAAACAACAATTAGAAGGACAGGCAAAGAAGACGGGTCATTCTTGGCTTTCTTCAGTCAAATACCAGAAGTCACGACAATTTCGGACAGTTTTGTATGTTATCAATCAGTTTCATTTCTGTATTTCTTGTCCATAGAGAAAGAGCCGGACTCTAACATAGATTCAAGGCTCCTTCATTGGAACTTTTATCAACATCATCTAGGTATTTGTGCATATGTGTGTGTGTGTGCAGTATTTGGTGTTAGTGTATGCGCAGATTTGTATGTTTGTTTTATGGATGCGTTTTGATGTCTAGATGCATGCATATGTATTTATGTGCTAAATTTTTGGAAAGTTTTACATATCTTTACAGTTCCATTGATGGCTTGAATCTGTATGTATGTATGTATGTATGTATGTATGTCGCATGCATGTATGTATGCATGCATGTATGTATGCATGCATGTATGTATGCATGCATGTATGTATGCATGTATGTATGTATCTATGTATATATGTATGTATGTATGTCTGTATACAAACAGATTTGTAGGTTTTGTTTCATGTATGTATTCTCACGCATATACTTGCATAACTAGACATGGACATATATATACTTAAATGATAAACTTCTGGAAAGTTTTACCGATTTTTACAGTTCCAGTGATGAATTCGATCTGTAGTCTTTGAATCAGCTTTTTCCTTTTTAATTTTGAGAAGCCTGGTTTCTCAAGATTGATATTTAGGCAGTGTGTCACATATCTCAATGCCCCAAGGCTATAGTAGAAGACACTTGCCCAGGATTCCACGCAGTGGAACTGAACCTGGATCCATGTCGTTGAGAAGCAAGCTTCTTATCACTCAGTCACCCCTGTGCCTTTATATATATATATATATATATATATATATATATATATATATCAGCGACAAAGGAATCCAGTATTTATTATGTAATGAAAGAGGTTGTTTATATATTTATATACACGTGAGATGTTGGTCCCTCTGAAGGTGAGAGTGAGTGGGAGGTATGAACTGTAATCGACTCGATGTCAAAAGGAATAGTAAGTTACTTAAAGGTGAGGGAGGAAGATATGTCAAAAGAAAAGAAGGGCACTTAAATATGTGACGTAAGCGTGACGTCACTGTGATGCTGTTGTTACGACACCACAGCTGCGCGTGACGCGACGTTTTATTCCTAAGAAAGCAGACGAAATTTTCAAGAATTTTTGAAAGACGAAGAAGGTGGACAAATAATTGTGGAAATTACATTTTTGTAAGGAAATTTATTGATAGCTATGGTATTATTTGCTTTCTCTCTGTGAGTCATAAATAAGATTTCAACTGTTTATTTTTCTGTTTTTCTAATTATTCCAGTGCTGAGGTAATATGCTGAAGTTTCAACGGTAAAAAGAATTTGTTTGTTCCTAATCTGTTGTTACTCGCGCTGCATCAGGTATTCTTGGAGTGAGGTATTATTGACAAAGAATTAAATATGTAAATAAAGGTAAGGTAATTTAAATATAGCAGTGAAAAATATTGTTTAAAATTAATTTCTTTTATTTGTTGAAATACCTCAATATGATGTTTACGCGCTGATATCTATGTAGTTGAAGTTGATACAGCGTTCTAACAGAGCTATGCCGCCAAGAATGGTGGTTATTTTTCCTTCTGTTCTTCTGATAAATTTTCTTTGTTGTTATAAAATATTGAGTTTTTATTATTATTTTTTATTTTTATCCAATATATTTGAAAGAAATGTTTATGAAATGTTAATTATATGAAAGTTTAATTTACAAAACTTTGCTATAAAATATAAATTATACAAATATACAAAATTAGTTCACAAAATTTCAATCTATGAAAACGCTTTCATTACTAATTAGATATAATCTAATTAATTTGCTATATAACAGACTAAAATTCATCTGTTGGGATTTTATTAAATTAATAGACATTTTTATTTACACATTTTAATTTAGAACATTGTCAAGTATTTTGTAAATATTTGGAATGTAATCAGAGCACGTTAGCTTTTGTATCTTCAATTAATTCTTTAAATTGACCACTACTCCCATTTACATAATTGTTTTCTTCGAGTTGGGGTTTTTGTATGTGTCACATACACTGTGCGGTTAATATTATAAGATTCCTATTTTGTAGTTTTAAGCCAAATTTAGAAATTATTAGTAGATTCTTTTCTTTTTATTGTTTTCTTATTCATATATATCGTTATTTTCTTTTTGGTTTCAGACATTTTTAATATACATAGATATAGGGAGCTACTAATGAGCAAACTAAAACAAGAAAAAAATTCTACATTATAATTATTTACTGATTAACACACATTGAAAATTCTAGCATTTCAATTGAAATTTCACTCGTGTATATTTTGTTTTGCTTCCATCCGTGACAAATACGAACGGTATGAATAATGTCTTCTGCTAACTGAACGCTTGTGCGTGCACACGTTTTGTAACTAGCGCACAAAGGAAAAGAAAAGGCGCACACAATGTTTCCAAGATGAATTTCAATGTTTTTAATTGAAAGTAGTTACTTTTATGGATGCGTACATACTTTGTAAAGAAAGATAAAATCTGCACACAAGCAAATTTCTGCACAAACTCACAGCGATAAAAAAAAATATCGGGAATATGCAATAATAGAATATACAATAATAATATTCAATAATCGGTTTAAATCTTCCACTACAATTCCAGTCAGATCTAGATTGATTTACTGTAATAATAAATCAACCTCAGTATTTAGGTGGCAATTTATTTAAAAGCACCCAAAAGAATGGAGATTTATTGTAACAGGATTTGAGCTCAGAACGAGAAGGAGATGAGCAGTGTGAGATTCCACGGACACCGCCCTAGAAGAGTTTGGGTATTTATTTCATGTGGAAATAAAGGAAAATATAATACCCAGTGTAGCCAAGTGTTACATTAACATGAATTTTAAATGGCTTTTTTTTAATATAGTTAAATCTCAGTTTGAACAAAGAAGTCCTGTTTATGATTGTGAATTGATACTTTATCTTTAAAATATAAAACTGTACTATAACCTTCTAGGAAGCCTCTGTACTGAGCCGCTAAAAATAGCGGCCAAAGGTCAACCAAATTACACACCACCATCTTAATAACAGAAGGACGTATCGGTTGATGCAGTTTTTCTTAGAAATAATACATCTGAGAATGTCTTTGATTATATGTCTACTCGATTAGAGCTGCACTAGTGCCAACCAGCCATCGTCATGAATAGTAACATGTAACATGTGTAAATATGAATTGCCAATAACAGAAATTATACTTTTAAGCAAATGTTGGTTAGTTGTAACTATGTCATATTATTATATAACAGAAGAACAACCAAAACTGACACAGATGAACAATTACAGTAAAACTGTAGAAAGAACAAGAGAAGAGACCTTACGATTCAAAAGTCGCATGAGAGAGACAGACAGACAGACAGAAACAGACAGAAAACAATTGAAGTGTGTGAAGAGATATTTAGAAAATTCCTTGGCTCACTCATTCTGTTTATTATTCTCATATAACATTTGGCACTTAGAGACAAGTCTAGAAGTGGTTGAGTGGACCTGCATCAGTCATTAATTCAATGTTGCACTTTTATATTTATTATTTGATCATCGTGAATCATATACGTAACAAACATGTTGTATTATTCTACTAGTGACGTGTTCGAACGTTACAGCTTAAATCACTTTAATTTTGGGACGCATTTGAAGCTATAATTAAAATATTTCTAACGTGTTATAAAGAGCTGCAAATTTACGCATCAAAATACAAACTAGGACGAGGAATTTCCTCGGGTCCTGCTAATCAGATATAACATCAGAAATGGTAGTTACGCTCTGCATTCCGCACCGCTACTGCTACAATCATCAACGTCATTCACATCTCCCAATATCTGTCACAGCGCTGTCATAGATATCACCTCAATACTACTGTTGCTATTGCTATTGCTATTACTACAAACAACTACAGTGCTGAATCTAATCTGAGGAACTGCAACTTCAAAGATAAGACTTGCTGTCTGTTGGAGGATAAATGTCTGGAAAAAGGAATTGTTTATAGAGCCAAAGTGCAAGTGGATGGCTCACAAGAATATAAAACATACACAGGGGCTTCGGAAAATTCATTCAAGACTCGATTCTATTCCCATCGAAATTCTTTCCGATACTCCGAGAATAGGACAGCAACTAGTCTTGCAAAGTATGTCTGGGAATTGAAAGAGAATGGCACCCGTCCTTTCAATGTAACCTGGGAAATTCTAGAAAAAGTATCATCATACAGACATGGAGCTTATAAAAGACCTATGAAATGTAATCTTTGCCACTCAGAAAAGTTCTTCATCCTGTTCCAGGATAAACATGCTTTGAACCAGAGACGCGAGCTCTTAAATTCCTACAGGCACATCACGAGGTTTAAAATGTTAACCGATAAGATACTGTATGAGTAAAATGTTTTCACTTCGGGAGTATTTTGACTGTCGCATTTGAATTTGACTTTACACGTTGTAGTTATTTTGCATTGCAATGCTAGTTCTTATTTCGACTTCACGTTTAAGAAAACCTTTTTATGGTTTACTCATGCATTTAATTATTTCAAATTAAAGTGCAATTTCCTTATTTTAACATTTTGATATTATATACACCAGACAGTTTTTTAAAATTGCTTGCGTATGTACGTTATGATGTATATATTTATTTTGATGTGAAGATATGTCTCTATATATTTATGTGTATGTATGTATGTATTGTAGGTATGTGTATGTATGTATGTATTGTAGGTATGTATATGTATGTGTGTATGTCTATATATATATATATATATATATATATATATATATATATATATATATATATATTAATATATATATGTATACATATATAAATGTGATGGAATATGTGTATATACTTTTATATATGTGAGCATGTATTTATTTCTTTATTGCCCACAGGGAGCTAAACACAGAGGGAACAAACAAGAACATCGACCCCAGTGCGTAACTGGTATTTATTTAATGGACCCCGAAAGGATGAAAGGGTATGTATTTACGTACATAGTTTTTGTATATTTGTATGCGTACCTATATCTATGTACGTTTATATATATGTGGATATACATGTAATTTTATGCGTGCGTTTTTATATGTGTTTGTTGCGCAAGCTAAACGAAATATCTAATCGTCTTTAAATACTTTTTGAACGCCATCATTTCTCACTCTCTACCCCTATCTATTTTTCCCTTTCTCTCTAATTTTCTGCTTCTATTACCTGTATTTCTTTTTTCTTCTTTTCCAGTTTTCTTATTATTATCTGATTTTTTCCTTCTCTTTCTTTCGCCTGTAACAACTAATTTGTATAAGCATACGCCAAGAGATTTTGTGTGCGTACATACATATATATGCATTCGTATATATTTATGGCTTGCCTATATATGTCTGTATATGTATGTAACCATGTACCTGTATGCTTAGTGTATATATGTATATTATAGATGGTTTCGTATGTGCGTATACTGCTAAATGTATATGTAATCTAGCATCAAAAATTTTTTAACGGATATATCTTTTAACTTATTAATTTATTAATATTTTACAACTAATTTATTTACCCTGGGTATTCAGGCCTTTTCTTTCTTTATAAGCTATTTTTGATTTAAGTTTTCTTCGATTTTTATAATATGATTTTAAACCGCAATTTGTTATTGCATGCAACTGGTTATTGAAAAGACTGTTAGTTGAAAGGACCAATGAAACAAAATCATTTTTAAAATTTCAAATCATTCAAATCAACCTAATCGTATATTTATACATATAACCTTACTTTTGCTCCTGTCTAAACAAAACTGTCCGACGAACGGGAACGTGAAACTCTGAGTAACAGTTTTTGTGATATTTTTGTTGCTTTTTAATAAAGCAAAATACTGTACCTATGGTATTCGAGTACCATTTTTCCTGCCTTGTTTCGCATTTATGTGCTTACTCTGGTATATATATATAATGTATTATTCTTTTCTACTCTAGGCGCACAAGGCCCGAAATTTTGAGGGAGGGGCCAGTCGATTAAATCGACCCAGTACGCAACTGTTACCTAATTTATCGAACCCGAAAGGATGAAAGGCAAAGTCGACCTCGGCGGGTATATGTATATTTTATTGTGTCTGGGGAGAGTCATTCTCTTTTAGTGCCTTATTAATTTAACACACTCACCGGTCTGATTTCCACTCATTTACTTATTTATTTTTACTAAATTTTTTGTTGCGTCTTGAAACCTTTTCAGTTGTCCTTGTTTGTGTGTGTGCATGCGTGTGCGTCAGTATACGTGCGCATACACATTTGTATGTATGTATGTGTGTGTGTATATATATATATATATATATATATGTATGTATGTATGTATGTATGCAAGTGTGCACGTTTGCATGTATGCATTATTTTTCATGTATGTGTGTTTATGTGTACATACATACATGTTATGCGCATGTACACTGACACACACGCAATGGCACAAAAAAAAAGAACGCAGTTCCGATAACGGACAGAGTCAACGACTATTGAAATGGTTGCAAGACGCAACAAAGATTTTTGTAAAAATAAGTAAATAAGTGGAAATTAGACCGGTGAGTGTGTTAAATTAATAAGACACGAAAAGGAAATGAATCTCCCCAGACACAATAAAATATGCTTCAACACACGAATTCACATAAAGAATTTTGCAAACCAAGTACAAAAACGAAATATAAATGTCTGTCTCAAAGAAAAATTTAGCGAAGCAACAAAACGTATACGAGCAAGACAAGTGAGAATTACATAAATACATACGATGTTATCCGCAGACCGGTTTCGAAATTAATATTTCCTTACCAAAAATATCTGTTTCTCATTAGTACGGACCGCCAAAGAATTATAATTCCCAGAATCGTATGTATATATATATATATATATATATATATATATATATATATATATATATATATATATATATATATATATATATATATATATATATATATCATAAATATACAGGGATTAGCATTGAGTTGCTTCTCCAACATACTGATTTAAGTATGTTGGAGAAGCAACTCAATGCTAATCCCTGTATATTTATGATGATAAATGGTTTTACCGATAAAGGTTTTTTCATACTGAACTATTTGGCAAAATTGTTAATTATTAATTCTATTATTAATTGACGATTCCCTGCCCTTATTCTTGTATATATATGTATATATATATATATATATATATATATATGTATATATATATATATATATATATATATATATATATGCTGTGTGGTGGATGTCTTTGTGCCTATGGTAGCCCCCAGCCACCGCTTGACAACCGGTGTTGGTGTGGTTACCTTACCGTAACCTAGCGGGTCGATAGAATATGTACTAGGCTTTTAAAAAAAGTTACTGAATACTAGGGTAGATTCGTTCGACTAAAACTCTTCAAGACACTGTCCCAGCAAGGCCGCGGTCTAATGACTAAAATAAATAAAAGGTAATAAGATTAAAAGTTTACTCAGAGTCAGTCTGACAGTAAACTACTGTTATAACAACAACAACAACAAAAATGGTAGTAACCACAACAACAACAACAAAAATTAAATGAAGAATGATTAAAAACAATGTAAACAACTGCCTCTTAAACGTATTATCATGTACCATCAAGAATTTCAACCATCAGGTGATTTAGCAACATTTTATTTCTATTTCCAACGTCAACGAGTGACGTGTGTATCGAGAATGTATTGCTGACAGTAGGGTGTCTAAATTGGAGTCTTGTAATGCATGTGTCACAGAATTACGTATAGTAATGCCAATACGATTTGTTTCAAGGTGACTGGTTGGGCAGGTGAGATGGCGTTGGAAATCTGTGAGTGTGGAGTTAATTAAATACATTAAAACCACTGAACTAAGCAATTAGACTTCATTATCCATGTATTAATTAGTGGTAACGTTTCGGAAATTTTTCATTATATTGGAAACTGGTGTTAATGCTTAAAGTTACAGCGGTATGTATTTATTGCCAGTCACGTCATCAGAATCTGGGTGTGTTGCTACGGAGATAGTTTGTATGGTGCGGTAAGTTGGAATTTAAAGTTTTCATATGGAGACAGCACCCACGCAGTCGCTTGATTTCGCTAGAAATAGGAGACAAACCTCTCTCAAGTTACAACCTGTTATTTAAAGTAAGGTCGGTCACACAGGATTTTCTTGGCTGTAGCAACAATATTAACAAACAACTACTTCTACCACGTCTACTGCTAAAAAACAACTACTGCTACTACTACTACTACTACTACTACTACTACTACTAATTGTACTACTACTACTACTAAGTGTACTACTACCACTACTAATTCTACTACTACTACTACTACTACTAATGTAATCTGTCCTTGTAATGTCCTCCCCGTCTGATGATCCTGTGACAAGAAAAATTTACCACTACTACCACTATTACTTTTTTCTTCTTCCTTTTCCATTACTACAACTACTACTACTACTTCTACGACTACTATCTTTTTTATGGCGTAATGATCATCAAGACTTATCAAAAAATGTAATGTAATCTAAATGTGCATGTATTTCTCAGAGTGTGATTATGATAATATTCATCGTCTTCATAATCTTTATTATTTTAATGACTGTTTTTTTTTTTTATGTTAGCATGGGTTGGATGAGTTTGCTATATTACTTAATCTTTATTACTTAATCTATATTACTTAATCTTTCACACGATTTGTGCAGACCAGCATCATGATACATGAATCAAACACTTTTTCTCCACGTTTTTTTTTTCCGAAAGTTATTAAAGGAGATGTTATAGGAGAAGGTTAGAAAAATTTAGGAGTGAGATAATCATAGGGAACGTCATCGAAGGTTCGGGGATAGGAAGAGTTCATAATAGTTTTCAGGTAGAAGAGCGAAAACAGCGTGCTTATAGATGAGATGAAAATATAGGTATAAAAAAATACTGCTGGTGGTGAAAATAATCCATTAGAATCGATTTGTGGACCGAAAGATATAGAAGTGCAGAATACTCCACTGCAAAACCAATGCATTTTTTTCCTCTAGAATGTAACTGACTTTTTTTTTCACTATAGTTAAAAGGACTGGAATTTTTGGGGGAAAGGGCTCGTCTAATTACATCGACCCCAGGGCTTGACTGGAACCTATTTTTATCGATCTTGAAAAGATAAAAGGCAAGATCGAGCTCCATGAAATTTGAACTTTGAACGTAAGGCCGGAAAAAAGGTCGCTAAGTTTTTTGTCCAGCGCGGTAACATTTCTTATTTCTTTATTGTCCACCGAAAAATCAACCCACGTTTATAAGCATGAAAACAGAAACAGCAGATAGTTAATTGTATAGGATATACACAGAACCTATTTTCCTGGCGTCCATGCATCATTTAAGACAACATCCCAATTTCTTTTTAACCACCAGAGAAACTTCAGATTTAGGAAAAGAAAGCTTGATATAAGTCAGGACGTATGAAACTGGTAGACGAAATTTTTTAAAAGAAACATGGACGTTTAGAACAAACTTACGAAAGTGCTTTTGACAGGCAAAGGGCCATTTTTTCAAGCATTGTCTCACATGGCAGCTTTTTTAAACTTTCAAATATCTTGCTATCTTTCTTTGGTTCTTTGTCTTTAAAATTCTAGTCGTTGATGACATACGTCTCCACCACAAATCATGTCTCTTAATTTTGTATGTATTTTAACCATAGTTTTCAACAGTTTTACAAAGCTAATTTCATCAACCACCGTAATAATTTATTTTTGTTATTCAACATCACTATTATCTATCTTAAATGCAGCTGCTATATGTGCAACTTGACGTTCTTATCAATAATCATTAAACAGACTACAGAATTGGAGTTTTGTTGAATGTAACATTGATCAATACATATTGTATGTATTTGCACATGCTTGTACTAGGGAGTGCACGCATATATATATATATATATATATATATATATATATATATATATACATACATACACATATATGTGTAATGTGAATATAAGCGCTTCTTTCTCCCTCTCTTCCTACATATACATACACACGCGCGTGCATATATATATACAAACATATATATATTATATATATGCATGTATTTATATATATACATATATATATGTAAACAAATATAGGTATATATATAAATATATATATATATATATATATATATATATATATATATGAACATTACACATATATATATATATATATATATATATATATATATATGTATACGTGTGTGTATGCTTGCATGAAAGTATGTGTGTATGTATTTTACATGTAAGTGTATGTACAATTAAATTCCAATTTTTCCTTTTTATTTATGAAAACTAATGCATAAACATTATTCCTACACACACACATCCATCAATCCATATACTGACTCACATACACATATACATATAAGCACACACACACATATATATATATATACACACACACACACACAAATATGCACGCATGCACACATAGATACGTGTAAGCCTTTCCACACACAGACTTACGTATGTGCATTTAAAGGGAGAGATAAGTAGATATAAATAGAGAAAAGTGGAATGATTATTAAGAAAGCAAAGAAATGGCTAAATACATACATATATGGAAATAGACAGTCGCACATAATTGAGCCACACATGTATACGGTGCAAACATGTGCGTGTATGTGAGTGTTTATATATGTAAATACATGCATATATATGTATTTTCATTACTGTATATCCTTATATATGTATGTAAACGTATGTATTCTTATGACTGTGTGTGGAGGGGTGTGTATATGTCTATATTGAGAGGAGGGTAATGGAAAGAGAGTAAAATGGTTGTGATTATGAAGAATGTTCATTCTCTTGAGAAGAAGCTACTCTTCCATATTAAGGTGTCAGTGACAACAACCTGAAGATACTTAAAGAATTATTCCTGTGCCAAAATTGACAGTCAGCCAAATTCTTAATTGGCAACATCTTGAAATATTTTTTTAAAGTTATATCTAATTTTATTCGAATTTTATTTTATTCTATACTTTAAAAAAAATATACTTTTTTGTAATGGTACATATGTAGTTTTTGTTTAATTTTTTTTAGGTTTTTTTCTTTTAATTTTTCCATGGAATAAATTTGTGTTGTTTGTAAATTTGTCTATTTCCAATGCAGTGCAATTTAATTCAATTCAATTCGTGGTTAATTTTCAAAAATATATAAATATACAATAGAAAATTCTTCTAGAATAGTTGCTGCAAAATCTAAATTGCAATACTATTGCAGGCATGGAGAAAAGACCTACTCTAATTACACTACGCTCACTAACATTTTATAAATAACAGGCCTGTTCAGGTCTCTTCAGGTCTCTACCTCCACCCATGGGACCACTAATGAATTATTCATATACTCATAAGCTATGATAAAATATTAAATTTAATTTATCTCTTCCTATCCCTTTTATGAGTAACCTTTGAAAATGAATTCCATTTTGAAGTCCATACCTTTAAACCATAATCAATACTTAGGTCTTTCTGTATTTAAGAAAACTTTCAACAGTGTGTGAGTATTGATAAATGAGCTAGATTTTTCCAAATCACAAAAGATCCAACGAGCCAGGTTCCATAGTTTTAAATAGATTAGTTAAATAGATTAGAAACAAATTTCCTCCCTATATAGGATACTGATTTATCACGGGTAGATTTTCTGCAAGGAAATTTGAAGCCAGCATCTTGCATCGGTATACTAATCATCAGTTATATCTGGATGAGTGTGTGCGTGTGTATGGGTCTGCGAGTTTAATGTATTTAACACAAATCAGACAAAATTCTCAGCATATTCACGAGACTGTGTCGATAGAAACAGGATGGTTCTCAATAAAAATGACTTTATAGACCCTATCAATCGGTGCTAATAAGTTAGACATGGCCTTGGCCAATCTTTGGCTGAAATACATCTAAGTTATCTATGATCAACTACACTACCAGTAGTTACAGTAGAAAGATATCACCATTAGCAGCTACTTAAGGCTACATCGTCGTCGTTTCTATAATTTAAATCCCTTGGCCTCGAACATAACGCTGATGCTGGTGACAGTATACAAACCACAAACCGCTCAATTGCTTGAATAGCATCATATCCACATATGAAGTTAATTTTCTCAAGTCTTCTAAAAGAAATATGTCTTACTCAAAGTTAAGGATACTTAACATCTTTTGTGTATCATGTATACTTTTGAGAGTTTGTCGAAAGAGAACTGATTCTATAATTTTAAAAAATATCGTGTAAAAATATCGTGTAAAAATGTACCTTCATTAGTTTAGAAACCATTTAATCCTTTGCTACCAACATTTATTGAAAGAAAATGTAACTTCTGTTGCATTTACGAAAATAAAGTTGTAATTGTTTTCTCATCCAAGTTCACAGACGCACTAAAATCAATACTCATTCTAAATTCTCCCCAATAATCATGTTTGAGTCATTTTGAGATTTTCAGCTTTGGGTGGAATTAGACTGAGATTTCGGGCTAAAACAGTATTATATAATATCATGTTATAAAGCTCACTTAGCCAAAATGTAGTTTTGGGTTTAGTTTCATTGCGTGACTTCTTGGACGAAGTGTTTTCTAGCTTAGCCTTAGACTAATGACTCTCAACTAGGGTCTATATGGCCCTTGGGGGTCCACATAAGATTTTATTGTTAAAATTTATCTGCAATAAATTGGTTATACTGATACAATACAATACACCAAATATTTTAACAGTTCTTTTATACAATTCGAAATAATATTGGATTTGAAAAATATTAAAGGATTTTTTTTAAACATAGAATAGCTAGTGGGGGACATCAAAGGGATCCATAGGAATCAAAGGGGTCAATAGGTAAAAAAAAAAAAGAAATGGTAGAGAAGCACTGTCTTAGGCGAACCAATGTCTTGTAAGGGGAGCTAGCCTTTCATGTATTTGAATATGTATATAATTGTATGCTTTTTTGTGTGTATGGGTGCATTAGAAAAAGTCAGTTCCTTCATGTCTTCATGAATACCATCTGAGCAAATAATAATAATAATAATAATAATAATAATAATATAATGATAATAACAATAATGGTGTCATTAATTACATTCACCTGTAAACAAATGGTTTGTAGTTCAGCAGATGAGTGAGGAAAAGTGGAAGGATAGCCGCTTTACTAGAAAACTAAGTTGAGTTGGGTTGGTGACAGAAAGAGCATCCGGCCATACATTATTTGATTTACCAAGTGCCGTCTAACCCCTACCAGCAAGGAAAACCAGACATGAAAATGATGATGATGATAATGATCATTATCATCATCATCACCGTCGTTGTTGTCATCATCATCTTGACGTCGACGATGATGACGCCATCGCTTACGTCAATGTAGGCGATAATATAGTAGTAGTAGGAGGAGGAGGAGGAAGAGGAGGGCCAGCATCAGGAGGAAGAGTTCAGGCTGTGTAAGTAATTGTTAGTTCTTATTCAGAAATATTAAATTTCTTAAGAATTTTCTGCATGAACAGTTTATCACAAATGAGGAAATCGTTACCACTGATAGCAAGCAAGGAGTAACAACTCTTTCTCTCTCTTTCATTCTCTCTCTCCCTCTCTTTCTTTCTTTCTCTCTCTCTCTCTCTCTCTCTCTCTCTCTCTCTCTCTCTCTCTCTCTCTCTCTCTCTCTCTCTCTCTCAGAGTGCATGAAGCATAAGTATGAAGGATAACGCTTCATGGTTCATGAAGATATGTGGATGTCAGATTGAAATGGGCTGGATTTCCTCTGTTTCACGGACATTATCAACGAGACTTTTACAAATTTATTTTCTAGCGTTGTCGGACTGGTAATTTTTCCGGTTTACTTCATAATCATACTTTTTTTTTCTTCAAGTACCAATGCAGATGTAAGCACACTTTATCATGATGCTATTATAGTCTTTCTGTGCAAGCATTTTACAATTACTTACAATATGAGTCATAATTTCCATTTTCGGACTACATAACATTAAATATCTTATGTAGCTTCTTATATTCTTTTCACAGTGTCTGTGTTAAGAACTTCCTTTTGAGCTGCAAATGTTGCATTTCCAGTTTCATGCTTCGGGTCTTCCTTTCTTAACCAATCCCATAACTTCAGTTTTGTTGGGTTTCTATATCCTTTGAAATCTATCATGTAGGGGCATAATTTCATATATACTCTTACCCATCATTTTCCTTCTTCCTGATATTTTCATTACACTACTCCTTAAGTAGATTACTGTTTTTTGTTTGTTTTTATAGTATACTGCAAGAGCAATTCACTACTCATTAACAAATACCTACTGAAGTCTATGTATTCAATGGAAACACATTCTTCCGCCCAGGAAAAATTTCGACCTCTAATCCTCTGAAGTATGTAGAAATAGACCAAGCCTACTTGTGGATGTAACATTTTACTCTCTACCAAACTTTTGAGTATTTCTGTCAAAATTTTCAACCACTGCCTTAGTCCAATAAGGGCAGTATTGTAGCAGCGTATCATTGCTACAGCCTGGCCATTGATGGTTGGAATCAAGCTTCAGTAATGCAGTTTCATTGCATTTGTAATATCTTCATTTCCTCTTATTATGTCTTTTCTATCACACTTGTATTTATTGATAGCTTATTCAAGATTTGTATCACTCTCTCCAGATGGTAACTAAAAACCATTGCATGGTTCTTTTATATTGTTCCTTAAGATAATTTCAGTGCACTTCGAAATGCTAAATTCCATTCTTGTATGCTATCAACAATAGAATACAATCTTGCATATTAGTTTAATTTTCTGATTTTGTAAACAACTATAAATAGAAAGTGATTAATCTTTGGGAGCTTCCTTCCCAAATTTGTATCCAAACAGTTTCATATAATTTTATTGAGAGTTATCAGTGATAAAACAAAAGCAGGGAACAAAAGGACAAAAGGAATCTCCATGGAAAATGCAACATTGAATATGGACAAATCCTAGATACAGCTTTGTGTTCCAAATATGGAATCTCAGATATCATGATGTTGGTAACATTTTCAGCAATTCCAAATATTGTCATATTCTTCAATTCAAGCATTTATTCTACTCAAGTCCTTCTTCATATAACCCATTGATTTCGCCATCTAACCTTTTTTTGCAAAAGTTCAGCCGATTTTGTCTTCTTTTCCTCGCCAATACTTCATTCCCAGCCTTTTCTATTACAACGTGCAAGTTATACATAACTACACATTTCAATTTTGGGTTATCTGATATAAAAGATAATGCATTAGTACAATACGGACTTTAGTACTTTAGTAGTTCAGTACAATGCGGACCTTAGTGTTTGCACTGGTTCTCTCAACTTACTTATGAGTGTTTCCAGTAACATGCTATCTATTACAAGCTTTGACATAGTCAGGTTGCTGATATCTAAAATGACATTCCCATTAGACTAGCTTGGTAAGGAAAACCTTAGGCGTTCAGTAGGACAGAAACAAGACCTGTCAAACGGAGGGATGAAGCCAAAATAGGGTCATGACTATCTAGTTATACTCTTCAGACTAAAAATATCAAGGGGTGCCTGATGCAGGATAACTCACTCTATGAGTGGATTGCAACTTGTAAACTTTGACCGGTAATCTATCTAGGAACGTAATCCTGAAAAACAAAACTCTGATGCATTAGCATTTGGTGTTTTCTGATTATAAAGTGATTGTGAAAAAAGTTTTTTGTGCCTTTTCAATCTCCAAATGTCAACTACGGGGATTAATGGTGTTAGTTGCAAGCATACTGTGGAAAAATTTCCTCTAAATTCATGGAAAAACCCTCCTAATTCTAAATTATATCATTAAATGTCTGACACAAATGCTGCAATTGAGAGTTGACAAACCGAACAGTCTAGAAATTATAAACGGGCATTATTTATGGTAATGAAATATCAAAGCCACCTAAACCAAAATAGTAGTAGTAGTAGTAGTAGTAGTAGTAGTAGTAGTAGTAGTAGTAGTAGTAGCAGCAGCAGCAACATCAGCAGCAGCAGTTTTCAATTTTGTTTCCATTTCTTGCCCAATCTTCCAGACACCCAGGGCAAAGAAACTCACACTGATAGGCCACTGAAACAACCACCTCAGATTATTCATTTGGTCCACAGTCGTAAGGTCATGAGTTTGAGTCCCGGCAGCACATTGTATCCTTCAGCAAGATACTTTATTTTACGTTGCTCCAGTCCGCTCAGCTGAGAAAAAAAAGTTGTACCTGTAATTCAAAAGGGCCAGCCTTGTCCCATTCAGTGTTATGCTGAATCTCCTTGAGAATTATGTTAAGAGTACACGTGCCTGTGGAGTGCGCGTTAACTTCACGAGCAGGCTGTTCCGTTGATCGAGTCAACTGAAACGCTCATCATTGTAACCGACGGAGTGCCAGGCGGAGAATAAACCACATTGATATCACTTCTGGAAGTTTTCCATCCTTTTCATTGTTTCTTTAATTTAGATGTGTTGACTATTTTGAAGAGAAACTCCCCAGATGTTTCTGACTGGAATTGTTCAAGTAACAACACCCAAACTGGGCGTCGGATGCTTTAAGCTTTTAAAAAACAATGAAATCTAGATTTTCTCCAGTAAAATCTGGATACATTCAAATAAATTCATAATGATATTCGATGGAGAAACGCAAGAGAGAGAGAGAGATAGTGAAAAGGATTGTGGCTGAGAGGGGTTTAGAGAGGAAATAAATCCGTTAGCATTCGGAAAATTGTTGCACATAACATTGATAGCGATATCGTTGTCATGGTGACAAATACACGTAGAAACATCAAGAGCTGCGAAAAACAAACAAAAATGGAATCAAGAGAATAAAAAGTAGTGCCACCATTTTCAATAACTACCACAACAACCCGGATGACAAGAAAAAAACAATTAGAACAACAAGAGCAGCGGTAAACAATTGTGAGGATTTACTCTCAAACATGCCAATCCCGAGGGATGTAAGCTACATCAACAATAAGAACAACTAAAATATTCTTTTCTGATTTTAGCACAAGGCCTGAAAGTTTGGGGAAGGGGGCTAGTCGATTAGATCGACCCCAGTACACAAATGGTACTTAATTTATCGACCCTGAAAGAATGAAAGGCAAAGTAGACCTCGCAGGAATTTGAACTCAAAACGTAAAGACAGACGAAATATCGCTAAGCATTTCGCCTGGCTAACGTTTCTTATTTCTTTACTGCCCACAAGGGGCTACACACAGAGGGGACAAACACGGACAGACAAACAGATAAGGTCGATTATACCGACGGCAGTGCGTAACTGGCACTTATTTAATCGACCCCGAACGGATGAAAAGCAAAGTCGACCTCAGGGGAATTTGAACTCAGAACGTAGCAGCAGACGGAATACTGCTAAGCATTTCGCCCGGCGTGCTAACGTTTCTGCCAGCTCACCGCCTTAGAAGAACTAAAATATTTATTTCTTTATTACCCACAAGGGGCTAAACATAGAGGGAACAAACAAGGACAGACAAAGGGATTAAGTCAATTACATCGACTCCAGTGCGTAACTGGTGCTTATTTCATCGACCCCGAAAGGATGAAAGGCAAAGTCGACCTCGGGAGAATTTGAGCTCAGAACGTAGCGGCATTTCGCCCGGCGTGCTAACGATTCTGCCAGCTCACACTTATTCCATTACAACCTACCCCATCACTACTAGATTCTGTGTGGTTTCAAGAATCATCATTACCATCAACATCAACCACAGCAACAATAATACAATCATTTCCACCAAGACAGCTAAAGTAAACTTCTTTGCAGGAGAGTCAAGATGTCATGAGTAATTTTCCCATGGAAAACAAGCACAGAAACCTTAGCGAAGCAGAAAACCTCACCACTTACTGAGAGTGCAGCAGAGCTGAACTGGAAATTTTTAAACAACTAATGGAAAGAAATATTAGAAGGACTTTTATATACTGATGTTTGTCGCTTAAAAACAAATGGATTTTAAATGATACATACACCTAGATGAAACGTACCTCAGAAAAGATTGACATATGTATCATAACTCGAGCAAGACAATATGACTCTATACGAGTTTCCTCTCAGAAGTATTTGTTCGGAAACACTGTTTAGTCCCGAGTAAAAGGGAGAGTGTATTGCTCCTTCCTACATGGCAAGCCTGACATGTGGCAAAATTTAAAATGTCATGTGAGTTAGACATCATTTGAGAGGGGGCATGCTCAATATTTAGAAATATTTCGATATTAAGAAACATCGAATGAAAATTAGTCTGAGATATTGTTGCTGATCTTGATCCGGGTAAAATCAGAAGTACCGGACAAGATTCCTAGCCTTATTGAACTACTGAATAAGTCACAACTACAAATCATAGTGGAATGCAGAAGGTTTAGACGTTACACTGAGGTACAATCATTTAAATGCTTTCTGCTCTCAAGAAAGGAAGGCAGATAGAAAGTGCTCCGATGCCATATAGCGTATCTAGGGCAGGAAAATCTGGTGGGGCCCATCCCTCTCCAGACTAAACTCTTTTCTACAGCTGAGTGAATTAGAACAACGTGAAATGAAGTGTTTTGCTGAAGAAAACAACGATCGCCCGGTCCAGGTATTGAAACCACAATCTTACGATCGTGAGTCCAACACCCTAACCACTAAGCCACGCGCAACAACTGCACCAATAAATGCAGCATCTATTACTAACAACAGCAATAAAAGCATTACTACCAATGATTACAACAACAGTGATAGCAGCAGTAACAACAACTGCAGAAACAGTGGTGGAGGACTAGTCCTGACAAGAACAGTAAAGGTGGTAGAGCTTGGCAGCAGAAACCGTGAAAAGCAATTCCAATATTACCACTCCTACAAGCAGTGGTTATTTGTTCATAGCTGACTTGGGGCTTAACAACAGCTTGAATATTTTGGAAATAAAAGAAGCTACGATGCACAATATTCTATTAACGATATTTTTTATCGAGAGGGAAGGCATTACTCATGACACTTTACTTGGCCTTCAAAGATAGTAGGGGAAAAGAGAAAGATATGCTGAAGCTAGAAATCTGGCCTAATTGCTTTCAATGGATAGGATTCTGCTAAAGGCACCTAAAGTACCAAGTGGTGGTACCCAGTGGACCACGAATTATGTTTAATATCCCACCCCAATAGCCCATTGTAGGATCTAAACTCAAAGCGCAGAGCGGTAACAAATATCAAATATCAAAACGCATCTTGTCTGATCTTTTTTAAAGTTCTGGATTAACACATTTTTATCGACTCCAAAAAGATTAAAATGCAAAGTTGATCTCAGTGGGATTTGAACTTAGTGCACCGAGTGTTAGAACAAATACCGAGAAGTAGTGTATCAGATGATTCGTTTGACCCTGTCAGTTTTCGGTCTGGTTAAAAATAAATAAAAACGTGGTATTCTCATGTGTATTTTGAAATGTTATCATTTTAACAGGTTGTTTGGACCCAAAGCAAGCTATTGTTTAACTGCAAGGCAAAATGTGTTTTATAACAAATGTTGTTGTTGGCACTCCGTCACTTACGACGTCGAGGGTTCCAGTTGATCCAATCAACGGAACAGCCTGCTCGTGAAATTAACGTGCAAGTGGCTGAGCACTCCACAGACACGTGTACCTTTAACGTAGTTCTCAGTGATAATCAGCGTGACACAGTGTGGCAAGGCTGGCCCTTTGAATTACAGGCACAACAGAAACAGGAAGTAAGAGTGAGAGAAAGTTGTGGTGAAAGAGTACAGCAGGGTTCACCACCATCCCCTGCCGGAGCCTCATGGAGTTTTTAGGTGTTTTCACTCAATAAACACTCACAACGCCTGGTCTGGGAATCGAAACCGCGATCCTATGACTACGAGTCCGCTGCCCTAACCACTGGGCCATTGCGCCTCCACTATAACAAATGAAATGGAGAAGAAATACAAGTCATACAAAATAATGGTTTTAAATTATGGCACTGGGCCATCAGCTTTTGAGGGATGAGAGAAGTCGATTACATCAACCCCAGTACTTATTTTCTCGACCTTAACAGGATAAAGTACAAAGTCGACCTTGGTAGAACTCAGAACGTAAAGGCAGGCAAAATGCTGCTAAATAGTACGTCCGGATTACTAACGGTTCAGTCAGTTCGCCGCTGTAAGGTCATACAAGATAAAAAAGCAGCTATAAGAAAACAATAGAAACAAAAGCAGTCAGAGAGCGCAAACCTCCGCCAAGCCAACACTGACGTCCTCTCAACGATTAGCCAGAGATGGTTTTTAAAATGAGAATATCTGAAATAAACAAATGAGAATACTAAAAATGAACCCGACTGCTCTCAAAAACTTTATGTAAAAAAAAAAGAAATGGAAAAATAATCCAGAATCCCTGTCCGGTACCGCATCGATCCCAAAATCTAATTAGTTCGTGCCGGTCACGAGCCCAAGCATCTCTGAAAGTTTCATACGAAACCATCTAGCGGTTTTTGAGATATCTGGCTATCGTTGCAGAATGCACCCTTGCTTATATCGCTTGTGGGGAGATAAATCCCTGCCACATCCAGCGCCGAGACCAGCAGATCATGTGATTTCGACCTTCCTTGGTGTCGTCAATGATGGACGCCCGGCCACAAGAGACGGCAGTGACTCATCTCCTCGCCAGTGATATAGAGAAAAATTGTGCTAGAACAAGCGTTGGTGTCGTAATTAGACAGTGAGCTTGTCAAATAAATATGCATGTGTGTGTGTGTATATATATATATATATATATATATATATATATATATATATATATTAGCAACATTTATGCCCACTTAAACGTGTGTGTGTGTACATGCATACATACAGGCAGAAGTGTAGATAGATAGATATATAGATATAAACTCATATATCTACATACGTAACAACTTCGCAAATTATCGACTCCTTTCGGTAATAAAATTATGATCCATTTCCCTCCCAAAGCAACAACAATAGATGACATCCCATAACACAAACAACCAAGATTTCCCTTCTTTATTATGCTTTATATTACCAAAAACAAACAAAAAAAATCTTTAAAGTCCTTCGTAATTTTGAATCATCAGTTTTCTACGCTATTTTTTGAAGATGTAAATATTTTTACTTAAATTTATTATTTCGCTTTCATAATACTGTTATATATGTATATATAACCTATATTAACCTTATCTACATTACTTCAAACATAAATATATACCTGCTTGCATGTATGTATGTATGTATGTATGTATGTGTATGCCTGAGTGTGTGTGTGTGTATGTGTGTGTTTGTATTTATATATGTAAGTATGTTTGTTTATGTCAGTTTGCTTGTAACTGTTTACCTCTGCCTTTCTGTTTTTATTTATAATTCTAGGAAGCTAACCATGCAACCCTCTCTCTCTATGTCAATTTCTCTCTCACACACTCACACTCACTCTCTCTCTCTCTCTCTTTCTTTTTCTCCCTTTCTCTCTCCCTGTCTCACTCTATCTCCATCTATCCATCAGTCTATGTATCCCTTTTTATCTTTTTATTTAGCTGCATATTTGTCTTTCAATCTATCAACTTATCTCTTCCATTTTTCTCAATTTCTATAAATCTGAGCAAACATGCATTTGTGAAAAATCATCACCACCATCATCGCCACCACTACCACCACCACCACCACTACCATCATCACCGCCATCATCATCATTATCATCGTCTGCAACCATATAATTATTACTCGTATTATTATTATTGTTCAGTAGTTTTATTTTTATAACGTGCTTTCACTTCACTACCGAGCGCAGCTCTGTGCGCCTTGGGTATGTGCTGTGGTTTGCTGTGGTGCTCTTATGTTTACTGTATTGAAAGTGTTTTGCGTAGAATGTGTGCAGTACCCAGTAGTGCAATTTTCTGTATGTTATATATATTTGTAAGTCCTGGTGTTTTTGTTATGTATTTGTCTGAATATTTTTTTATTATACCTACTATGATAGGAATTGTTTCTGTTTTTAGATTCCACATTCGAGTTATCTCTATTTCCAGGTCTTTGTATTTTGAAAGTTTTTCCATTTCTTTTAGAGAAACGGTGTCATCTGCTGGTATTGATGCATCAATTAGAAAGCATTTTTTTTCTTCATGATCTTTGACAACTCTATCTGGTCTATTTGCCTTAATTTCTCTATCTGTGTGTATTGGCATATCCCAGAGTATGGTTGCTTTCTCGTTTTCTGTGACCTTTTCTGGCGTGTGTTTATACCATCTTTTTTTTGTTGTTATTCCATAGTGTTGGCATAGCTTCCAGTGTATATAGGTCCCAGCTCTGTCGTGTCTGTGAATATATTCCTTCTTAGTCAGGACTTGGGAGCCAGAGATAATATGATTTATTGTTTCTTGTCCATCTCCACATATTCTACAGTTACTTGTTATATTTCTTTTCATTATGTGTTTTTGGTAATTTCTGGTGGGGAGGCTTTGGTCTTGTGCAGCAATTAAAAATCCTTCAGTCTCTGCTTTGAGTCCTGAGCTTCTCAGCCATTGCTGGGATTTTTCCCTGTCTATTTCTTTCGCATTTAGTTTAGCCCAGTATTTACCATGTAGGGGCTTTTCTTGCCATCGTTTTATCATGGTTCGTTGCTGTTCTAGTTTTAGTTTGGATTTCATTTGTTTTATAGCTTTTGTTGTTTCTTCTTCTTCTTCTTCTTCTTCTTCGTATTTGTTAGGTATTATTATTATTATTATTATTATTATTATTATTATTATTATTATTATTGTTATTATTATTATTATTATTATTATATACCACTAGCTTCTTCTTATTCTTCATTCAGTTCTTATCGTCTAATTATGATCATTTTACCTATCTATAATTAAGGTCAGTTGAACCTGCTAATTAAATCTTAGTCAGGTGATTCGACTGACATTCCCATCATGGTGCTTCTAAATAACTTTGCTTTCTTTCATAATAAAACTCATTCTCTTAGCTTCCCACTTTTACACAAACTTCCATTTCACTTCTAGCATTCTTTTTATATTTACTTCTTCCTGTATTCCTGTTCCATTTTTCTTAACTTGTTCGTTTGTGTGTTTCGTTCTCTATTTTTCTCTTCCTGCTAGAATTTTATTTTGTTTACATCCCATTTGACTATTTTGGAAGACGTGTAGTTGTTTTATTGATGTTAATGTTCGTATGTCACTCGTTGTTGTTGTGTGTGTTGTCGGCTTTCCTTTGCAACTGATTTTCTAAATTTAGTTCTAGTTCCCATCGTCGTCGTCATCTTCACCATCTTTATCACTAACATTGTTATCGTCATCGCCACCACCGTCATCACCATTAGCATCAACATTATCATCACCATCACTTAGTTCCATCATCATCATCATCATCAACAACATCATTAGCAGCAGCAACAGCAGCATCTGTTGTAGTATTGTAGCCAACATCCTTATCACCACACCCGGCAACATCGTAATCATCGTCAACAACTTTTCAGTCCCTTCTCTTACGTAAACTAATTTTCGCATTCTATGAAACTGACCATTGTGTATCGCATTGTGATTCACTCTTTTCGCGTATATTTATAGGAGGGTTACTAGCAACTGAGCAGAACCAAATGTAATACAATACCTATCAAAAGACGGATGAACCCGCCTTTAACTGGCACTCCGACGGTTACGACGACGAGGGTTCCAGTTGATCTGATGAACGGAACAGCCTACTCGTGAAATTAATGTACAGGTGGTTGAGTACTCCACAGAAACGTGTACCCTTGACGTAGTTCACAGAGAGATTCAGCATGACACAGATTGTGACAAGGCTGGACTTTTTGAAATACAGGTACAATTCGTTCTTGACAGCTGACTGGACAGGAGCAAACGTGAAAAAAAGTGTCTTGCCGAAGGACACAACGCAGCGTCGGGAATTGAACTTATGATCTTGCGATCGTTAGCCGAATGCCCTAACAACTAAGTCACGCACCTTCACAGGATGAACTCACCAAGTAAGACTAAACGGGGCTATGTAACGAGTGCCCATGGACCTAGAAATATACGTTGAGGTGAATGAGCGAGCGGCAAGGACAGCTGATAGTAAAGGGACCCTACTTCATGTTAAAGTATTTTACAAGAAGGGCTCATTGATGCAAAATCTGCGGTGTGTTCAGCTTTTGATCATCTCGAGCCATGCTGAGCCACCGAGTGGAAAGCTGTTCTATCTAAAAAGTATGCGCGGGTTCTGTGTACGCGTTTGTCAGTTTCATTAATTTACACACTAGAACATTTTGGAATACATACTATGGAGCGCTCACGAGAAATGAGATCTCTCACAAGGGTGGCGATGAAGAGCAATAGAAGTGTTGACTTGGCTGGCTGGAAGTATGTGATTTCAATCTAGTACATCGAAAACTTTCGATACTGGTCATTTGTTTTTTTCCCTAACTATAGTGATCAAGAGATTCACCAGCAGCTTGACTGACTCAATAGTGCAAGATAAGCATCTATGTCCAGGAGGTGGTCGCACGCGGATACAAGTTGACGTCTACTATTTAGGCATGGATGAATATTTGTTTGTATATGTGTTTATATTTCATGTAGATAGATAATACAATTCTTTGTTTAAGAAATGAGGAATTATATACATTAATAATAATAATAATAATAATAATAATAATAATAATAATAACATCGAAAAAATACCTTAGGAATGAGAACCAGGTTCGAAGGTTCCCCAAGACGCCTGATGAAGGCCGGAGAGTATATCAGCCGAAACGTTGTGTTAACAACAAACAAGATGAGGACAAATATACGTTAAATGTAAATAATGTATAGATAGATAATGTATGTATATATGTGTGTGCATAACTGTATACACATATATGTATACATATGGAAATATACGAGTACATGTGAAAAGATATATATATATATATATATATATATATATATATATATATATATATGTATATATATATATATATGTCATATGTCATATAAATGTGTGTATGTACAACGGTTTCATGTATGTATGTATGCATGTCACTATTTATATGTGTGTACATACATAATTAACATCGTATTTTCAACGAGTTAGAGAAGAGTCATAAAAAGGAAAAAAATCGCAAAGATACACAAGCACGTGCACTCACACCGATATTCAACACATACATTTTAATACATGCATACATACATACATACATACATGCATACCTATATATGTGTGTTATATGTACACATATATACGTATATGTGTGTAGATATATATATAAGCATATGAGTGTGTGTGAACGTATATATATATATATATATATATATATATATATATGGTGACACACATTATCCCCTCTTAAGAGAGGCTTTAAATTCTAAATCCCCGATATCTAGACTGAAAGTACTTTAGAGAAAGAATCATTAACCACAACAAATATTGTTCCCAGTTTCTGCCTCGGGTCTTTTCCTCTAATTATCTCATCAAAACTCTCCCTCATTTTGCCAAAGGCTCAGCATTGAACAAGTGGTTGGCATTCACTTAAGCCATTTTAGAGAGTTTGCTCAATTATGAGCGAAGCTAGTTGTATAGCACTGTGTAATTAGCGTGAGGTGTGAGGTGGTTGATAAACGGAGAGAAATTGATCAATTTAGCATTTAGCCATTTTTGCCCTCATTGCCTCACTCCTCTCTCATCTATCTATCTATCTATCTATCTATCTATCTATCTATCTATCTATCTCCCTGTCATATTTCACTGTTTGTTTCTCTTTTCCCTATGTACTTCTATCGTTCATTATTTTCTCTCTCTGATTCCGTTCCTCCGTGACATTATCTATGTCTCTAGCTCCTCCATCTGATTTTCCGTGATATTATCGTTCATTTCATGTTTTCTACTCTCTCTCTCTCTCTCTCTCTCTCTCTCTCTCTCTCTCTCTCTCTCTCTCTCTCTCTCTCTATCTATCTATCTATCTATCTATCTCTCTCATTCTGTCACTTACAATCTCTCCATATATTATATTCCCTAATTTATTTCTCCTGTTCCTCTCTATTCCTGTCTTTTATTTCATTATGCTCTTATCTTTCTCTTGTTTTCTTATTTATCTCTCTTCTCTCTCTCTCTCTCTCTCTCTCTCTCTCTCTCTCTCTCTCTCTCTCTCTCTCTCCACTTTTTCGCTTCTCTACCTCTTTGCACCTCTATTCTCTCTAGTCTTTATAGGTACACACATACTCATATAAATGCTAGTATATATTGTACTTACATATATACATACACATACATATAATACTTGCATATACATACATAATAACGTTTTCCTCTTCGTCATTCCTTGTATCCACTTCTCTCCGTTACTATCTTGTGTTTCCTCAACCTCTTATCTCTCTATTACTTCATCTTTTACACACACCCACACACACACACATCACCACCACCACACCGCACACACACACACTCCTTATTTCCTCCTTCTATTCCATACACTGTTGTAACTCTGTTGCATTCCATACTGCCACTGTTACCATCTCCCGTGCACCAAATATCCACTTTCTTACCTACCATGCAAGAAACTAAAATTCAAATAATATATATAGTAGAAATTTTATTGCAGCCATAACTAATGGATATAATTAACTTATATGGTCATGCTATTATACTTTGAATGCAGCCATAACAAATAGATATAATTAATTTATATGGTGAAATTATTAAACAGTAAATTCATCCATAGCTAATGGTTGTAATTAATTCTCTTATATGATAAAATTATTTCGTAAACTTTGAATGCAGCAATAGCATAATATATACATAATAATATAACAATATATATATATATATATATATATATATATATATATATATATATATATATATATATATATATATATATATAATAATAATAATAATAATAATATAGATAAAGCTACAGGATATTAAAAACCATCACTACGTTTTTAAGAGATTGAAACATGATCTATCGCTTTTCTTCATATCCTACCAACATGGTCCCCTTCATAATTTTTGATGAATATTATACAATATACCTCGACTTAACGATCTAATTGGTTCTAAATGTCAAGTCGTTAAGTCGCGATTGTTAATTGAGAGAATAATTCACATTGAAGTAATTTTACGTTCTCGTTGATGAGATTTGGTATCAGGATGCATAACCAAGCATTTAATACATCATTTATATGAAATAACTGTTTTATTATAATAATAATAAACAATCAATTGGCTTTTTGGTTGCTTGGTGTTACCTTGCCGAAAGTTGTTGGTTCCGCTTGGTGTTGCTTGCTTTGCCGCTAGTTTTGAGTTGATCTCTCGATGCTTGTTTGTTACTGATATTTGGTTCGTGAAAAGTGGCGAGCTGGCAATCGTTAGCACACTGGACGAAATGTTTAGCGGCATTTCGTCCGTCCTTATATTCTGAGCTCAAATGCTGCCGAGGCCGACTTTGCTTTTAATCCTTTCGGGGGTCGATAAAATAAGTACCAGTTGAACAATGAGATCGATGTAAACGGCTTATCCACTCACTCGAAATTGCTGACCATGTACCAAAATTTGAAACCAATATTTCGTTCGGGTGAAGTAGGAATCACTTTGTGTCAAGAGTTCCTTGCTCCAGTGACCGTCATTTCTAGTCTCCATAATTCCCAATAGCAATTGTGACATTTATTCAGACCTGTAATTTGTCTACTTTGCTCAAAATTTTAATCTGAGAATTCGAAAATATAAAAAGCTATTTGAATATGCGAAAACTTCGTCAAAGAATTAACATGGTTTAGATCTCTTTAGCTTTTCTATTTTTTTTTTTTTTTCCCATTAATTTCTTTCATTCCAATGAGGCCTTCGTTCGTGAGCTGTAGTTTCTATGACTGAAACAGATAATTTGTCATTCGTAGAAACCTCGAAAACGTAATCGATTAGCAATATCAATGATTGCTTCTGTTACGTTTTTTACAAAATCTATTGGTTCTTCCAATCCTTCAAAATTATTGATGAATTGAATGAAGAATTTGTTCCAACCGTCTTCCATATCTTTCTCTGTAATTTATTCCCGGGTTCTTTAATATTGCTGCAGTACTGAGAACATTGATGATTTCCTGAATTCTTTTCATTTTGGGCTTGCTTCCTGATCAATAGTATTTATTAACTGATCAAATATGAGCCGAAGATAATATACTTTAAATACTGGAAAGACACATTCGTCCAAGGGTTGTAAATGTTATGTTGCATTTTACAACATATCTAACAATTGTGTATGAGCAACACATGAAATGGAATCAGATGCAAAGTGATGTGAAGACTTATCTTCATTCAGGAAGTGGTAGCTCATGCATTTTTATTTACTTTCTAAGGGGAAGTGTAGCTGCTATAAAGCTTGAAAGTGTCTTTTGATTTTCGATATAGAAGTACAAGCACGGGTACTCTTCGAATGAAATTTTAAATTGCATTACAATCAAACAATGTTAACTGATCTTTAAAACCTGGCTTCAATGATGTTTTTTTATTTTTGTTTTTTTTTATTTGTTTGTTTCTTTTTTGCAATAGGGCTTGTTTGCATGCGCTTCCCAAAAAAGGTATTACTTCTTCAGCGTTAACAATTCGTGGGCGTGTGCCAGGCACTCCTATTTTCTTCTTCCACTTTTACATTATACCAACCAGCTTTCTTTTATATCTACAAAATCAGAATTACTTGCAGTCGATGTTTCTTCGCAGTTGCCTTCTATTTTTAAGTATCTCATTAGATAAGGATTTAACTCAAATAACAGCTTACTTACATAATAATTATGTTGCATTTAATCAGTTCTAAATGTTGATAGCGCAAAGAATAAGCCTAACCATTCCTTTATCACATATTCCCGTAGATTACAAGGACTTCGCACTTTCAGTTTTATTCATATATTTCTCTTTATCAATAAAGAAAACTTTGGAGCTAAATCTTTAAGAGCCCATTTTTTTTTCAGTTGTTTTGTTTATTTATGATCACGTATTTCCTTCCAAATATATACTGTATTCTATCTCTTTACACCATCCGGTCATTTTGTCATATAGGAAAAATTGTAAACCCACATTGCACGAACGACAACTCGTAATCTAGCTAAATGGCTGAATAAACGGATAAACATTTACTGCAAATATTACTGATATAGATTGGAGTTAAAGAACTTCAGGAGTAATCTCTACGAATGCTCAGAATTTATTTTTACATAATTAGCATTTAAATTCTTTTCCTTTTAAATTTAAAGCAATATCGCTAAAGCAAAGGGTCATTTAATTAGCTATCGATAAGTGGAATATTATTGAATAGGTAAAGGGTAAAGGCCCCCTTTGGTCATGAATGGCCATGGGGTTGCCCCTAGAAAGTTCCCCTCCCAGGAACAAGTCCGAGCAAGATTGTTTATGGGTGACTAGCAGTCGCCCATGCATACAAGCTTCCACCCTCTCCACGCCACCAATTTTATCCAAGGGAAAGGCAAAGGCCGGTACAGCTTGACACCAATGACGTCGCGATTCATTTCTACAACTGAGTGAATTGTAGCAATGGGAAATAAATTCGGGAATCGAACTCACTACCTTGTGGTTGTGAGCCCGACGCCCTAACCATCGAGGCAAGAGCAGTCTAAGAAATGTGTAAGGACTACTGTTTAATGGTGTACATTTAAAATGCTCCAATATTGTCCAAAATACAAAGGATTGAAGTTGTATTATAGTCATTGTTCTATGCATTCTTAAAACAGCTGATGTTGATAGTCAGAACTCGCGTTTTCTAAACATATTTCATTCTTTTAACACAGAAAGATAGATGGCTGATGAAAAAACCCTGATTTGATGTAGAGTGACGGATAACCAATATTAGTAGCTCTGCTCATAATGATAACAGTATAACCTTTTTCTGAATACTAACTCATTAAATTACAATATATTTTCAACAGCATCTAATTATATTATTATCAGAATCTCAGTCGCAACATTGACATTGCATCAACGACTAGAGTAACAATGATATTGATTTAAAACTTTGACAGACGGACAGATTTCCTGTCAATTAAAATGACCTCAGTGTGTTACAAACAGTTGTTTTATCGACCCCAATAACATGAATATAAAGTTAACCTTGACTAGGTATAAAATCAGGACTTATAGACACGTAATTTAAAAATTGCATGTCATTTAATTATACACGCTGTATACAAAAACAATAACAATAATATTACATGAACAGTGTTATAAAACTACTGCCACACAAATAACGATATTACGCTACACACTT
>NC_142935.1:51579991-51587491 GCF_046866305.1 Octopus bimaculoides
CATAGATGGATACATTCATATACGTATATATATATGTATGGTTGTGTGTATGTGTAAATTAACATAGGCAGCCGTGTGCTATGTGATACCAAACAAGAAAATTATAATTGTCCATGATTATGACTAGGGTGTTAGAACATTTACAGTACATACGTATATATTAGAGCTCTTTAGCTCTTATTCCTAGTCATATTTAATGACGATTATATATATATATATATATATATATATATATATATATATATATATATATATATATATCAATGGAAGAAAAATGCAATAGAGGACAATAAACATTCGGACAGATAGACGATACAAGCAAAAAAAAAGACAGGTCATTCGTGGCATTTTTTCCTTAGACAAGTCCCAGAAGTCACGACCGTTTCGGACAGTTACACTTGAGACGGTTCGATCTGGCTGCCCCAAAAAAAGTCTGACTCCGAGGAACAAATTCTCGATACGCAATACCGCGGGTGTCGAAAAAAACGATCAGCATGCTCTTGGTTGAGTTGCGGCTTTGTTGTACACCCGTTCCACTCGAAACATTACGTACGACTCATCGCCTCGACGTCGTAAGCGTGACGAAGAATTCTCAATGTCTCTGTAGCAGAGCTCCCAAGCTTAACACAAAATTTCCCGTTGGCTCTTTATTCCACTTTTCTGTCCATGACAAAAATCGCAGACTACAGCATACACGTGATCACAAAAACACCAATTTCACAACTTGTGAAGTAAATACAGCGATGTAACTGGACACACTGCCTCATGCAGTCCACTGCTAGCTCTCACTGCGCACGCAACCGTATGCTGCCATATCTTGGCAGAACTAACCCGGGAACTTTTTAATACCACTTCATGTATATATATAATTATATGAGTATATGCATGGTAATATATATGTACATGTACAAATATGCATGTGTGGGTGCGTATGTGAGTGAATTTGGGAAGTGATAATCCCCTCGAAATCAGCTTTGTATTTCATACATTCCAAATCGATTCTTCATGTCGAGACTTCATGTCTCTCTTGCAGACATCTTTGAAGCGAAGATGGGGGTCATCCTTCCCTTGCATGTGTCTAATTCACCACGGAGCAGATCCTCCTGTCTGACGTGCGGTGTACATGACCCAAACAACGATAGGGTTACTGTCGTAGTAGGGGAGGAGGCTAAATATTTGTGCGTGAGCCAGGACCTAATTGCTGTGTTGATTATTCGGTCAGTCTACTTGTGTCTCAGACTGTGTAGGTGAAGAGCATTTAGACACTGCACGCTATTATCTGGAGTAAATACTCTAGGTTTCACTGCTGTATAGAGTTTGGTGTTGAGGATGCAAGTCCTGTAGAGTACAGTCATGCTCCTTGCCGTTAGCTTACAGTTTTCCCAAGCCTAATTGGTTTTGAAGCTGTTCCTCCGATGTCTTTTGATTTCAGACTCTGGAGTGAGGTTACCTTTGACAGTGGAGCTCTCGTGAATCGCTTCCAGTTTGCAGTTGTTGTTGGTGATGACAAGAGAATTCTCAAGACCTTGGCCTATTACTTTTATATTCTCCACACTGACATTCAAAGCGCATCATCTGTAAATGGCACGGTCTTAATGGGTGCTTTTGGTTTCGCCCTTAATTTATACAGACTGGGCAGTTTCCCGTCTGATTTTGTATGACGGTAAACACTGTCAGTCGATGTTCCTAAGGCGTGTTTCAGCTTGGCATAAAACAAGATACCCAATAGGTTGATGGCAAGTACATACTTCTGTTTCACTCCTCTGTGGACACTGAATGGGAGTAAATTCATAATGCTGTATATATAGTGTATACACGTGCACACACATGAACATATATGTATGTATGTATATATGTATGTATGTATGTATGTATGTATTGTTGGTTGGAATAAAATAACTTAAATGTTATCTAAGATAGTTTAACTTTCTGTGTACTACATATATCGTTTTATTTTGAGTATTTTATTGTATTTTTTATTAGAAGTTTCTGTAGATATTTTATATCTTCAGTCTTCAACGAATTGGAATTTAAATATTAGTTTGTTTACACCGAAGAAGAATTGAAAGCGTAAAAAAAAAAGAAAAATCATTTCTTCAATGTTATATTTATTCCTTTGATCTCTATTTCCGAAGTTAGTAATTTCAAGAATAGGTAGTATTGATCAAACTGTTATCCTAATTTTCTGTTAATTACACCTGCTACACGCATCTAAAATAATAACTTTTGCTCTCTGAGACACTACAAACATCTGACCAATCGCATCGTTCTATTGCTGTGCCACACTCACTTCTAACGCATTTTAGTGGTTTGTGCTCCTTTGATCATAGTCAGCTCGTCTGTGTTTAACACCTCGAAACTCATAGTAGACTCTTCGTTGAACCTCTTCCACTCAGAAAATGCGACGCAATTGAATTTCCATCGCCGTCTGTTTTTCTTATATAAATAATGGTTGGTTGGTTGGTTGGTAGGTAGGTAGGTAGGTAGGTAGATAGATAAATAGATAGATAGATAAATAGATAGATAGGTAGGTAGGTAGGTAGGTAGATGCACGTACACAGAAATACACACACACTCATATGTGTGTGTTCGCGCGCGTGGGCCTGTGTGCAGGTTTGGTAACGCAAACAGGAAAATAGAACTTAAGACATGCGTATATATGGATATATTCTATTAATAATCGGCAAACGTTACACACACACACACACACATACACACACATATGTGCATGTATGTATATATATATGTGTGTGTGTGTGTGTGTGTGTGTGTGTGTGTGTGTGTGTATGTATGTATGCGTGTATGCATGCATTCATAGATGTATGTATGTATGTATGTATGCTCGAATCACACAGAGAAACAGCTTCCAAAAACTATGTATCTATATTATAAATGTCTATCTATATAATAAACGTGTAGTTGTTCGTGCATATTTACTATGTCTGTATGACGAGTAACTTTGCGTAAAGCCTGCTTGGTGTAACATTACAGGATAATTTAGTCTCTATTTTCAGAAACAAGTTAGACTACTTTTTAAAAGGTTCAGTTCAAGTCGAACATATTTTCCTTCCTTCATTGTATATTTCGTTCTTTCAGACTTGAACCAGAGTAAAGTTTACCCAACATACAGAATATTGTACAAGCGCAGGTCTGAAATTCATAACTTCCTTCTACTAATCCCTTGTATTCCCTTGGGAGGGGAGCAACTTTATTTTAGGACAGTTAGTCATTTATTTACTCTCTTCTCTCCAAGATTAATTGCTATGGCAGAGATTAATCTGGATTCCATGTTCTTGTTTTTAACATTATCTACAGTCATGTGAACATATGATACTATATTTGAACGCGTATGGCTCATCAATATTTCAGATTTAGCTTCGGTTAAAAAAGGGGTTCATAGATGAAATGGGATGCCATTTGAATTCTTTGAGACCCTAGAAAGTTTGCGAGAAGAATGGCTTCTGTCAGTTAACTTTAGTTGACAATAAATAGACGGAGTAGTGTAGTAATTTATGGGATATGGTGAAACCGTTACGCTATACACAAATAGTTCCATCTTGGATGGATGGATGGTGAACAAAAGAACAAGGAAATAACACAAAATGAGAGGGAAATAGAATTTAAAACCAACAAATACACACATATGTATGTGTATGCGTGTATTTGAGTTTGTACTGCCCAGTCATTCGTGTGTGTGTGTGTGTGTGTGTGTGTGTGTGTGTGTGTGTGTGTGTGCTGAAGTATATGCATGTTTATTGAGTATATTTAAAATATATATATCTTTTACAATTTTTTATTAATTTTAACATATTTTTCGCTTAGTCTTTTTTAAAATTTAATTGCCAGTTCCGCAGAGGGACTGTTCTTTTATTTTACAAGCAACAGCTGTGTTATTTTCAGTTATGATAAACACCAGACACAAGCAGTTACTATAAAATAGCATCAGAGCATTAGCTACTTCTACACAACTAATCAACTATAAATATACAATAGACTAACACGCTACACTAATGTTCACAGCAATGAAATATTTATGTATATATATACTAATAATGTTTTAGTCTGCCTGCACTTAACTGTTGCATATAATTGATGATAGCATCATAAGAGTCTGTAATACAGACAGCCTATACAATAAAGACCAGTGCTTTAAAAGCTAGAAAGCAGTACCCTGTAGACATAACTATTATCCCAGATGTAATAACTTATGCTACAATCAGATACTTTCAGTTATGCATAATTCTCACCAATTGTAACTGATAGAGAGCAATTACTAAGAGATTGTGCGTGGGTAATCTGTGCATTTATCTTTGTGTGTATGTATGGATACATACGCACACGCGTGTACAAACGCCAGAGGCAAACATCGGATGAAGTGAATATCTTTAATAGTTTCGATTCTCAGTCGGAGCAATCTCGCTTCACTAATCTCTGAGGGATATATTTGGGATATAACATAGAAAGGCGAAGAAAATGATATTAGTTTTCTCTCAAAAATTCGTGCTGCCAATATACAACCGCAACTAATTGCCTAATAGTATCATAAATTTGAGAATCGTTCTTCCGAGTTGCAATGGATTGATTGTATCAACAATAATATCTTATATGTTTCGTGTTAGATTTAGAAAGTTGGAAACGGAAGAACGTCGATGTTAGATTCTCCAGCTAGCTAATTCAATCCTATAACAAACTTCTATTCTGACGCTTAAAGCCTTTACAGTCTTACCTTCGGTTAGCTTTTAACTAAAACCATAACACACATAACCATCCAACTTATTACGACCACCACTTATTTGCTCTACTGCTTGATAATTTGGACAGGTGAATATTGTGCCCTGTCCGTCATAAGTTATTGCACCAGTGAGAAGTAAGGCCTCATTAATCTTCAGTAAAAAGAAAGTTCTCACCCATGTGTAGAAGCTCACTGCAACTTCCATTGTTGAAACACAGTATCACTGAAGTAATATAGACAATAACTAGCGGTATTTCGTCTGCTGTCACGTTCTGAGTTCAAATTCCACCGAAGTCAACTTTGCTTTTCATCCTTTCGGGGTCGATTAAATAAGTACCAGTTACGCAATGGGGTCGATGTAATCGACTTAATCCCTTTGTCTCTCCTTGTTTGTCCCCTCTATGTTTAGCCCCCTCTGGGCAATAAAGAAATAAAATATAGAAAATAACTGTGGTAACAGATTTGGAATTCTTTCCTTTACAATAAAGTGATGAGAGTTCGGTTCGATGCTAAAGTTTAGTTTGTCGTTGAATATATAGTCATGTATATTTAACAGGCAGATGCAAAGGATAACTTAAGGTCAGATAATGTTTATGCCCATCTTATTAGCGAAATGGCTTCAATCAGGCTACTAGAATTTAGTGGTCTCCATAAGTCTTACAATCTGCAATATCGGTAAAATATGACATTTGTGTACAATTGGCAATTATACCAGATTCAGTTATGTTTAGCACTGTTTAACACTGAAAAATTAATGTCAGAATTCTCAGGCTGGCGGGGTACGAAACAACTAAGAAGTAGGCAGTTTGCGCTCTTCCTCATGCTCGAGACCAAGATAAACTGTCGAAGGCAGCAAGCTGGCAGAATTGTTTCCACGCCAAGAGAAAATGCTAAGTGGCATTTTGTCCATCTTATGATCTGAGATCAAATTCCGCTGAGGCTGACTTTACCTTTTCTAGTTTCGGGGTCGATAAAATAATTACCAGTTGAGTACTAGGGTCGGTGTGACCGATTTAACTTAACACATCCCCTAAAATTGCTGGCTTTGTGCCAAAAGAATTGAAACCAATATTTAAACGGTCGACTACACCCGGGGGCTCGGAATGTAATGTAAATAAGAGAGAGAAAAAAACGGTAGAACCTTATATTTTCAAATTTATCGTTTACTTATCCGAAAAGGTTCTCATAAAAGGAAATATTTTCGAAAAGATTTTACTTTAAAAAATAAGCCCTTGATGCAGACGTGACCGTGTAGTTGAGACGATTGTTCCCCACCATGGGATTTTGAGAGACCACGGTGAGACACCTTGAGCATGTGTCTTCCACTGTAGCCTCAGGTGTATTTTGTAGGCGGAACCAAGAAAAAACGCAGCGTATGTGTGTGTGTGTGTGTATGTGTGTGTGTGTGTGTGTGTGTGTGTGTGTGTGTATGTGTGTGTGTGTGTGTGTGTGTGTGTAATTGCATATCACCATACCGGATGACAACCGGTGATAGCTTCCTTACGTTCTCGTAACTCAACGGTTCGGCAAAGAAGCCGATAGAAATAAGTACCGGGACATTAAAAAGAAATAGGTCAATTTCTTCGGCAAAACCCTTTAAGGCAGTGTCTCAGCATGGCCGCAATCCAATGATTAACACATGTAAAAGGTAATACATTAAAAAAAAGCCTATTAGATCTGAAAACATGTCAACAAGATCTTGGAATATGATTCCTTGTGGGCTGCGTTATTCTTGAAACACTAGCCATTTGGCTCTGTTTTCTTGCTAGTCAACAGAAAAAAGATATAAGGACCCTGCTTTTTAATATAAATTCTTAGTCTCAAATGTGTAAATATTTAATGTAATCAATATAACACAGTCTTCATTGACGCTCTTGAGTTATCCTGGGGGTATGAGTAGTCGTGTATGTCAATATATACAACGATCTTTGTAACATAAGGTGTGTTCAAATAAACAAATGCAAATGTAAACATTGATTGAAATGAAATTGGTAGCATAAATTTGCTCAGAGATTTCAGCTAATACTTATATATATATACATGTATGTGCACACACACACACACACACACACACACACACACACATATATATATATATATATATATATATATATATATATATATATATATATATATATATATATATATATATATATATATATATATATATACACACATACATATACATACATATACTTGTATGTGCACACACATATATATATACCAATATATCTAGGTATATATATGAATGCATGTACAGACACAGACATACACACGCATCTACAAACACACATATACTCACATGTGTGTGTGTGTGTACATACAGAGTGAGCGGGAGAGAAAGAATTTATATATATATATATATATATATATATATATATATATATATATATATATATATAGACTAAAAAAGACTATATGAAACTATTTACATATGCAATAAAATACCTATTGTACATACATACTTATATATAAAATGTAATATATAAATTTAATAAAAAGTAAATTATACAGCTGTAAAAAGTACATATGTTATATATATGTGTGTGTGTGTGTGTATATATATATATATATATATATATATATATATATATACGTGTGTGTGTGTGTGTGTACACTAATTCATTGATATATATTTTCATAACTGTATAATTTATTTTATTTTTGTATCAGTTTCAGCTCAAAGCTGTGGCCATGCTGGGGCACCGCCTTTTTGCTGCACTGTCAGTGTTGAGAACCTCCTCTGATATGTGACGTTTGGTGAATAA
>NC_142935.1:51592491-51594991 GCF_046866305.1 Octopus bimaculoides
GGTGTATAAACAACAAACAGGTGTATTAGTTTAACGCTCGGGAAGGTGAGAAAGCCTTTTACGTTTCAAACCTACGCTCTTCAACAGAAAGGAACAAGATGAAATAAACAAAGAGAGAATAAAAAAAAACTTTTGGAGCTAGCGGTCAATCTTGGCGGCTGGCTCAACAAAAGTAGTTAGACAGGAGAGCTAGGAAGAAGGGGAAATAATAAAGTATTGATGATCCCAATACGAAGGTGCGCGTACGTGTATATGTGAGAGTGTGTAAGTGTCTGCGTGTGGATAGGGGCTGGTGACTGACGTGTGGATGTGTGCATGTGCAAGTGTGTGCGTCTGTAATGTGTGGGTGTGTGGATGATGTTGTGGGTGCTGGGAAGTGGTAAGTGCTAGTATGTGGGGGTGTAATGTGGTGTGGTGGTGTGTGGTGAGGTGTGGCATGATGTGGTGCATGGTGGTGTGTGGTGCGGTGTGGCATGATGTGGCGTGGTAGTGTGTGGTGTGGTGTGGCGGTGTTGGGGTATGGGGATTCGAGGATGGGATGTGGGGGTGTGAGGGTGGGGTGTGCGATTGGGGTGAGGATGTGGGGGAGAGGATGTAGGGTGAGGATGTGGGGGCGAGGATGTAGGGTGAGGATGTGGGGTGGAATGTGTAAGGGTGGGGTGTGGATATAGGAGGTATCGATGAAGGAAGGTGGGTAGGACTGAAGAGAAGTAGGTGTCAGGGCAAGAGAGGAGAGGTGCGTAGGAGTGAAGAGAGGAAGTAGGTGTGAGATGAAAGGATGAGAGGAGGGGAGTCAAATGAAGAGGGGGAAGTTGAGCCCATGTCGCACAAAGAGCGCTGGGGAGTAAATTATATTAGCAGTTACTCAAAATTCACTCCCACTGCATTGTGCGAAAGTACATTTATATGTGTGTAGATATCTTGTGAGTCTTTCAGAAATTCTATTAATGATCTTATCATTAGTCCACAGAATAGACAAGGATTCCTCGGAGTAGAGACGGCATCTCCTGGAAATTATATTGCATGGTTTCGCGTGCTTTAATATGGACCAAGTTATGTTGTACTTCATTTTATCCTCCTTCAGTCGTCATACAAAATTGGCCAATGATGTTGAATGTCTGTTATTAATTTCTTAAAGCTGGCGACATGGTTACGAGAACGATTCTTAAATTGATCAGCCGTCTGCGCAATGTAAACACATATATATATATATATATATATATATATATATATATATAGATAGATAGATAGATAGATAGATAGATAGATAGATAGATAGATAGATAGATAGATAATATGCATATCAACATTCGATAAATACAGAGTGGAAATTAAACCACTCCACTGAAACTATCCAAACAAAATATATAAATTGGATGATAACATTTAATGTACATAATTGTGGATGACCAGACAGAAATTGAAGATGGAACGTTCGTGTTTTCTGACTAAAGACAATATAATGCGTTCATGCACAAATATATTATCTTCACACCCACCTTGTAGATGTTACATATGATGTATTTGGCAAATTTGAATGAAACAGTTTAGTAGGTTTCTAATTGATCCATAATATAGGCCAGGAGTCTCCAAAGTGGTCGATGAGACTATTCAATGGGGTTGATAAATGCACATCTACTTAATACTTATTATTATTAATTTATATATTTTCTTCTACATGCCTGGGGGTCAATGAGGTGTCAAGGATTTCATGAAGGTTTGGGGAGCCCTGATATAGACGAAGACAACCGTACAGTTGGATACCTTTAGTCTTATGGGAAGAAGACCACTGAAAATAAAAGAGGTACAAACCAGAGGAGACTGCAAGAAAGAAGACACACCGGTACTGTGGAGCATTGTACTGACATGGCAGCCGACCTGATATAAAACAAAAAAGTAACGCCCTTACCATAACTTATCTATTACTTACCATAACTTACACTTGTTTCATTCGTTTGACTGCTGCCATACTGGAGCACCACATTGAAGAGCTTCACTTGAACAAATCGCCAGGAGTGCTTATTTTAATTTATTTGTTTATTTATTAAGTCTGGTAGGTATTTCATCTGGTTTCTATTACCAAACACTGCTAAATTACGAAGACGTAAACAAACCAACGCCAGTACTCAAATGGCGAACATTGACAAGAAGAGACACAGCGACGTACACACAGGTTTGGCTGTGTAGTACAAAGCTTGCTTCCCAACCTCATAGTTCTGGGTTCAATCCCACTGCGTGGAACCTTGGGCAAGTGTCTTCTACTATAGCCTCTGGCCGACTGATGCCTTGTATGTAGATTTGTTAGACGGAAACTGAAAGAAGCCTGTCATATATATATATATATATATATATATATATATATATATATATATATATATATACATATTTATTTATTTATTTATGTGTTATTTCTTTACTACCCACAAGGGGCTACACACAGAGGAGACAAACAAGGACAGACGAACGGATTAAGTCGATTATACCGACCCCAGTGCGTAAC
>NC_142935.1:51599991-51609991 GCF_046866305.1 Octopus bimaculoides
TGTCTTGAAATGCTATTGTTACTACTCACCCATTAAGCAAGCCTTCCATGACCACACCTACTGCTATGCTTAAACTACTATACCACAGTCACGAAATCGACTGTTACCACCAAAAACACATTTACTCTGTCCAACATTCCCAACGCTGCTACCTTTATCACAACTACTATCACCGCTACTATCAACAACAGCAACAACAATAGCAAATATATTTGAAATTCAAGACCATCGTTGTATTTATTCTCCTGCCAAGAAATTCGAAGAGAAAGAAGTGAAGAAAAATTCTCTGAAACTGAACCAATACGCAAAAAATGGCAGTGCACCATAATTGTATCAGGTACGTACGGGGCTTCGAATAACCTTATTATGCATTTGCGTAATTTCCGCTGCATCGGTATTCCGTTCAGTCTACTTTAGTACATCTCTGGGTCAAACGGCTATAAAAATATTTCATTTCCTTCTTGCTTTCTTTCTTTCTTTCTTGTTTTGTTTTTTTTTGCTTATTTTTCTCTAGCTTTTTACGACTACAGCGTTCAACTTCTTTCCACATCGTTATGAGCCTAAGCCGTATCGATGACATTGTTCCACCTACACAGAGCACTTTACACTGGTTCTCTTCGGTCCGCCCGGCGAGCAAGAGTGACTCTTACAACTGCACAACTTGTTGTTTCGTGGTAACTAGACGGATGTATTCGAGAATACTGCACTGATTCTATAGTCACTTAGCCGAACTTGACCGATCATTATACATGATTCCACCCGCCTGGATGGAATTCAATTCCCAGCTGAATAAATGAAGCTAAAACGAGTAATCTAGATAATCTAATATCGCAGATCCAGGAGAGGCTACATTTCCTATCAATGTTGTTGTTGCCCTCTATCTTACGAGATATTGCTTTCGCAAATCGACTCCAGGACTTATTCTTTGTAAGCCCAGTACTTATTCTTTCGGTTTATTTTGCTGAACCGCTAAGTGACGGGGACGTAAACACACCAGCATCGGTTATCAAGCGATGTTGAGGAACAAATACAGACACATAAACACACACACACACACACACACACACACACACACACACACGCACGCACACACACATACATATATATATATATATATATATATATATATATATATATATATATATATATATATATATACGATGGGCTTCTTTCAGTTTCCATCTACCAAATCCACTCACAAGGCTTTGGCCGGCCCAAGGCTATAGTAGAAGACACTTGCCCAAGGTGCCACGCAGTGGGACTGAACCCGAAACCATGTGGTTGGTAAACAAGATACTTACCACCTTAGGTTATTTCATTCAAAGTTCGTATTAATGAAGGTGCCGTATTTCACATGTTTATTTATTTATTTATACCTGAAATAACAGAAGTGCGGAATAAGGTATATGGTATTTTGTTCGTGAAACAATTCATCAATTGATCTGTTGTTTTGGCGGGAGCTACTTTTCACTCGTAAAGTTTCGGATGAAGCAAAAAGGATTTCTTCATATAATAGTCTCTACCAACTTTAAAAACTGAGCCCTTCCTAATCACAACAAACGGCATTTATTTCTATATAATTGAGGAGATGTACCCTATTTCGATATTTAACTAAGGGACAACGACTTTCCTAAAGATTAGCAATTGACAGAAGCTTTCTGCTCCGGACGTCATTTCCACTTGTGATGTCAATTAGAGCCCCTTGGATGTTTACGTCATGGCATTCTCCTCCAATAACACACCCGACTCGGGTTCTAATTATACCGAAACTAAAATAAGTTATCTTGTCGTTGTTATAATTTTTGTCAGTCTGGGCTTTATCATTCACACCCACCCGATCGGAGATAATTGATTCACTACTCCAACCACTCTCCGCCTATTTACAGACTAGTAATTATGTTTATCCCTTCATTACAGATAAAAAAAAATGAGCAACTAATTGTTGAAATAGGAAGCTACACTCTTGCCTACACGATACTACTTATAAATGAGTAGTAATTATAAATTAAAAAAAAGGAGGATAACTGACAATATAAACAATCAAGGATGAGAAGTCATTTCCTTTCGTATTGTTACTGACATCATGTATCATAATAATAACTATTGTACCTATTACTTTTATTACTATTATTGTTACTGTTATTATTATTATTATTATTATTATTATGTTTAATATTATTATTATTATTATTATTATTATTATTATTGTTATTTCTAATTCTTTCTAATTTTGTCACAAGGTCTGACAATTTGAAGTAAGGGGGCTTCTCAATTACATCGACCCAGTACTTGACCGGCACCTACTTCATTAACCGCCCAAATGGAGGAAAGGCAAGGTTGACGTCGTTGCTTCAATCGAATGGCCGTTAAGCTATTTTTTGGTGAAGCCGCAAGATTTCCTTAGCGACATTTCTTCCAGCTTCAGAACGTAAAAAAGCCGGAAGAAATGTTGTTAAGTAATTAGTTCGACGCGCAACTGACTCTGTCAGATTACCACCTTGATAGAAGAAGAAGAAGAAGAAGAAGAAGAAGAAGAAGAAGAAGAAGAAGAAGAAGAAGAAGAAGAAGAAGAAGAAGAAGAAGAAGAAGAAGAAGAAGAAGGAGGAGGAGGAGGAGGAGGAGGAGGAGGAGGAGGAGGAGGAGGGAGGAGGAGGAGGAGGAGGAGAAGAAGAAGAAGAAGAAGAAGAAGAAGAAGAAGAAGAAGAAGACTCTTTTGCAAAACTTTCAAACCTGAGGTGGAAAATTTTTATTTAGTCACATATGGCGACATATGTATGACACGTCTTCTCCAAAAGCTATTGGAGTTTCAGAGAAGAATTCCTTAAAAACTTGCCTTTCGTTGTATTATAACCTGAATCGTGGACTTACGAAGAGAATGCAGCTACATATTCTAGAAAGTAATTAAATAATAATAACACCAATAAAATAATCACTAGTCAATATAATATAAACAATGTAACAAATAATGTCAATAAATATTGTTTTCAAATTTTCACACAAATCTGAGGTGCTTAAGTCGATTGGATTAACCCCAGTATAGATTAATACTTTATTTTATCGACCCCAGTGGGATGAAAGGCAAAGTTAACCTCCGTGTGATTTGAACTCGGAGTTCAAAGAGCAGGAGGTAATGCCGTTAAGCATTTTGTCCAACAAAAAATACTTGATCATTTTGTATAGCCACATGCAATGTTAGATACATGCTTCCATAAACAGAATGTTTAAGTTAAAACAATGTTTAGACAATCTTTTTGTTTTTTAATTTTCTATTTTCATTATAGGGACTCCTAGCATGCAATCTTGACCTAATAAATTGGCTTTGATTAACAAATTTATTCAGGTCGAAAGGGTCTCTAACATTATTGACAATAAAATACATTTGACCATATGGGAACACAAGAGACGAGAGATAAATGCTACATTTTTGATAAGTTTTGCCTTTGACTTTTGTATATTAACATTGCAAATGCGAATTTGATAGGGAATTGAATAGTTGTCTTAAATTAAATGGCAAATCTGTATCAGATGGTTACAGACTGTTACGAGGAAACGAGCATTTAGTGAAGTACATCCCGTGTCAACAGTCATTTAACTTGCATTTATCAGTGTCAGTTACAGACAGAACTTTATAACAAGTACAGTTACAATGAGTTTTTCAGTGGTCAGGATTTCTAAAGATCATTCTCGGAGCTCAATTTTTTTATTCTGATGCAATGAGATTGATGTTAAGAGAATAAAGAAATTCTGGTAGATTTAAAACTACATGATAAGAATCGGCAATAGAAGCGTAAGTGTAATAGTTTTTCAATGTCTTCATATTATCATTTGTCAGAATTGTTAGCATGCTGGGCAAAATGCTTAGCGGCGTTTCGTTCGTCCTTACGTTCTGCGTTCAAATTCCGCCGAGGTCGACTTTGCTTTTCATCTTTTGGGGGCGATAAATTAAGTACCAGTTACACACTGGGGTCGATGTAATCGACTTAACCCCTTCCCCTAAATTTCAAGCTTTGTGCCTATAGTAGAAAAGAATATTATTATTATTAAGGTGGCGAGCTGGCAGAAACGTTAGCACGCCGGGCGAAAGACCTAGCGGTATTTCGTCTGTCTTTACGTTCTGAGTTCAAATTCCGCCGAGGTCGATTTTGCCTTTCATCCTTTCGGGGTCGATAAATTAAGTACCAGTTACGCACTGGGGTCGATGTAATCGACTTAATCCCTTTGTCTGTCCTTGTTTGTCCCCTCTATGTTGAGCTCCTTGTGGGCAGTAAAGAAATAAGAATTGTTAGCACGCCAAGCGTCCGTCGCTACGTACTGAGTTCAAATTCCGCCGAGATTGACTTTGCCTTTCAGCCTTTCGGAGTCGATGAAAAAAGTGCCAGTCGAGTACTTGAGTCGATATAATCTTCTATCCTCCCCTTCCCCCAATTTCAGGCCTTGTGCCTGTAGTAGAAAATATTATTAGTAGTAGTAGTAGCGGGACTGGTGGTGGTGGTGGTGGTGGAAATAGTTCCCGGTAATATTGCCCATTGGTGAAATCATTCTCTAAATTTTCGATGCATAGTGAATTGAATTTTCCTTGTTACTGGCATGACAACGGAGAAGAATGTTTATGGTATTACTATGTAGAGTTTTAGCATTAGAAATTCTGCCTACACCAAATAACAGCAACTAATCAGCATCGCACGGAAGTTCTACATGAGAAAAGATATTTTTGTGATGACAATTTAATGCTTGTATTAACATTTAGACGAAAAATTTCGCTGGAATTCCAGATGCTAAATTTTATCAAACATGAGCAGCTACTACAAGACCGCTATGCTCTTCTCTGCGTACTACTGGGAAAATCTGGCGAAAATCAACTCTAAGTATAAAGGTTTCAAGTTTTGTCACTACGGCATTAATTTGGCGGGAGGAGATGAGTCGATTACATCGACCTCACTGTTCAACTGGTACTTAAATGACCCCGAAAGGATGAAAGGCAAAGTTGACATCGGCGGAATTTGAACTCAGAACGTAGCAACGGGCGAAATACCGCTAAGCATTTCGTCCACTGCGCTAACGATTCTGCCAGTTCGCCGCCTTAACCTTAGGTATAATGCTAAATAATTATTTATCACATCTCCCAGCATTCGATCCGCTACTGCGAAAAGATGGCACTAGCACATATTCTGGAAATCACGTCAATATCACGAAGTAGACACCTTTTGGTATTAAGTGAAAATACCTAGCAATATGCGTTTGAATTTGTAGGGATCGGAAGCTTGAAACTTGAGTGTGCTGTGCGGCCCAAATCAAGCAATATTATGACGGTACCAGCTGATGCTGTAGAAAGAGCCATATGGTTATTTTTACCTACATATGACAAGAAACATTGAGTAAAAATATTTTAGTCGAATGCCTGGCGTGTCAATGAATATTAATTCAATTTTATCGATGCCGATTTTTGTTTCAATGATTTCAAATGTAACTTTTTATTTTTTTATTTTTTGGCATCATGTAACCATTTGATATTCTCACTGTAAAAATTTTCAACCGCAGGATCAGTTTTATTTTTATAAACTCTGACATTATCATTTGTAAGACTTTCGATCAAACTGTGTGCGTTGATTGTGCGATGCACATAAAGCCATTCACTGGATATTACAAAGCTATTGGATTTTCTTGTCTTCTTTCATACATGTAATCTTTAAAACGTGCTCTACAACTCTAATGTTCTTGAAGGAGAGCAAAACCGTTGTATATTGGCAACTATCTAAACATATCACCAGAATGCGTCTATCGGTATTCATTCAGGCATTTTTCCTATTCTGAAACATGTTTTGTCTTGTTTTTTTAATCATCATCTTGCATGCGTACTGAAAATTTTTGCCGTGTTGTTAGCACTGAGAAAATCATTGAAACTTGCAGCATCTGCCTTGTACTGAAGCTACACAAGGTAAGAATGAAACAGCTGCCTCCATTATGTCTTACGTTACTGTATATAGTAACGTAAAGATATGCTGTATAATGTGAAAGATACAGTGTATAGGTTCTCTCAGTAGCTTCTCAGATCCATTTACATCATCTTACTCTTCTCTGCCATGATTTACCTCCATTATGCCAAGTGTAATATTGCAGAAAATTACCATAAAGAATTTCTCTTGCCTGGGGATTATCTTCATTTTTCTTAAATTGTTGATTACGTTCGAGCGCCTCTTGTGTATGATTTGGATCAAAAGTAATTATTCGTTAACTGGGCATGTGCATTGGCAAACATTCAACTACAGGATGTCTTTGTTTAATTGGAAACAGAAACAAATCTCTAACAAGCCTCAAAGGCTCTAAATATGTCGGTAGTTTTCAAAATTTATTATTTCATCAGATTGATTTTCAGTACCAACGCCAAAACGTACTAAGATTTGTTTCTTTCTGCAGTGAAATTATTATAAAATGTGATCAACACCTTTGAAAATATACACGTAAAAATATTTTGCTGCCTTACTTGAGGAAAACTTCTCAACATTAATATGTGCTTCGTACCTTTGTAGTGACTATAGATTATTTGGAACGACGCATTGTTTGCCAACACCCTATTTCAAATGCTTGTTTGAACAGTATGACTCCCTTTTTCTCTCTAAGACTTCGGTTACGGTACTATGGATATAAATAAATTCTAATTTCCTTATTGCCCACAAGGGGCTAAACATAGAGGGGACAAAGACAGACAAAGGGATTAAGTCGATTACATCGACCCCAGTGCGTAACTGGTAATTAATTTATAGACCCCGAAAGGATAAAAGGCAAAGTCGACCTCGGCGGAAATTGAACTCAGAACGTAACAACAGACGAAATACCGCTATGTCTTTCGCCCGGCGTGCTAACATTTCTGCCAGCTCGCCGCCCATTAATTCTAATTAATATTTGTGGCCTATGCTCTCTTGGACATTTTTTATTACACTGACCATCCAACATAGCAGGAGAGTTTATAGTATCTCCCCCATGGACCATATATTCAAACTGTAAAGACGTGATGTGTGTAGATTCTTTGAATATGGCAGTTCAGAGCAAACAACATTATCTTTTGTCATGTATTGGATTTATTTTCTATTATGAAAAAAAAATGCGGCAAGGAAGTAGTGCTTATTTTTAAAATTCTATGACACTCTCATAAGCAATAATCTTTTCAAGGATGCTGGATTTGATAACGAAGAGTTGGATAAAGCTTTCAGATTAGAGTAGACTATAAGAAATTTTAAGAAACAAGATTCTTTTTTTTTTTTTCTTTCATTGAGATTAGTCTATAGAATATAATGGAAAGAACTGATCACAAATGTCAATTTGATACATTCTAAAAGGCATCAGAATGATAAATATTTCAAGTGTAGCGTTAAGTAGAGAGAGATAAGCCAAAAAAAGATGTATTGTTTCACATTTACCGAAACCATCACGGTTAGCCAAAAAGGTAGCATTGTATGTGTAAATATCCTAATAATTAATAATGTGTCTACTGAAACTGTATAAGTCTCTTTCAAACGAGGAAAATTGCAATTTTTAATGCAAGAAGTTCAGAGAAAGAATAACACAAAATATAAGGGGTTATGCATCTTGGAAGAACATGTAATTTTACAATAAATTACGATTATTAATGCTAATACAGAACTGAACTGGGCTTTGGAAATTTATTGTTCATTTAGATTCCCAACACTTTAATGTTTGCAAACTTGAATTCTTTCACTTTTCTATGGTGATTCTATATCATTCCATAAGTCAAAAATGTCTCCTGGAAATTTGGTATTGAAATAAACGAAACATTTGTCAGACATCATAACTAATTTATTACAGGCTGAAAGGCGAAATGAAAAGGGTAGCTGCTATGACATATCCTATTAAAGTTCCCCAGCATGGAATATTACTGTTGTATCATAATAAAAGTAATAATAAAAATTATCTGTAACATAGGAAAACGTTGCGAATTTTGGGGAAGAGTATATTTGGTTGTATCGATCGAGGTATTTGATTGAAACTTATTTTATCAACCATAGAAAGCTGACAAAAGAATTAGCCTTAGTTTGGATACCGAGCTCGAACCCCACCAATGCCAACTCTACCCCTTATTCATCATGGGTCGATAAAATAGAATGATAGCCTACTATAGAGCTGCTGATATCAACTAAGCCCCTTACTTAAAACTAATGAACTTGTGCCTAAATTAGAAACCAATGATGTTATAATTAGAGTTGCGTTGTTTTTCATAGCTGTGGCTAAATGTACTCTGGAAGTTCTGTGAGTGTTTTCTTCTTTTCCTTTTGAGAGAGTTGCACTTGTTGAATTTGTTGTTATTAAGCCAACCAGAACCGAGCGGGACTGGTCGACACCGAGTTTTCTTTCTTGTTTTTGTTTTTGTTTTTTTTTGCTCGTCCTACGGGGTAAAATTTTGAGAGACAGAAAAGAGATTTTTTTTAAATCGAAGTAGAATATGCAAAATGGCTCTCACACTTTCGTCCTTGCAGGCTTGGTAACAAGAGAGAAAAGTGTAATTAATACGGAAGGTGAAACTATTGTTAGGGGTCAACGCCTCCTACCACACAACACCACGGTGGCTGTAGTAGCCAACAACAGCAGATGCATTACTAGCCATGACAACATCAATAGTGACAACAACAGCAGCACAGAGCAATAACAACAGCAGCAACAGTGGTAACAGCTACAATATATCAAACAAAGAAACAGCTGCCGCAAAACCACCGCTGTCTGGCACAAAATCATCAGCGGGAGAGAAAAAATTCACAGCTATCACCCTTGTAACAACAAGCAATAGTTGTAACAATGCAATCACTGTCACCACATCAATATTAAGTAATGATATTAACAACAAGAAAGGTAACAACAGTGGTAGGAGAAGTACGTAATTTGCTGGTATTGCAAAAAATTGTTGATTTAGTCCCACTGGATAAACAAAACATCAATATCTTCAAAAAGTAGAAAGGCACATCAATAGACTAGCAAAAAGCTGTACTCACAATACCTCGGCAGATCCTAAACGAACAGGCGAAAGGAAACACTGTTCTATAAAGATATAGAACTGAAGAGACACAGACTTAAACAAATATCTTCAGAGCAATCTCGACTCTGTTTGAAAAAAAAATCTTGGGAGACATATCGTGAGACGGGTACGGGTCAGCTAGTTTAGTTCTATGCTATAGATTAGTATAGTCCCGAGAACGGACTTTCTCAAAGAATGCACTTGTAGATTGGAGCTGGGAGAGAGAAATTTAATTCATTATTAGCCTCTAGGGCCAAGGTAGGAGAAAGAAATTGTCTAAGTGATCAGGATAACTATAGTTTTTGTGAGATTTCCACGAGTAGCACTCGGAAGTCTCCTCGCTTTAGGAGAATTTTCTTTGTTAAACCTTTATACCTATCATATTTGCTCTTGTTTACAGTGTTTTAATCACAAACCCCCTCTTATTCTGTAACCTTGTCCGTGTTTTCTTTTCTATGGGAAGCGCTGGTAGCAAATAAAGAAATCATTATTACTGTTGTTTCTAAGGTGACGAGTTGGCAGAATCGTTAGCACACCGAGCAAAATGCTTCGCGGCATTTCGTCCATCTTTACGTTCTGAGTTCAAATTCTACCGAACTCACTTTTCCTTTCTTCCTACTGGTTATCGACAAGCGCCTACCTGAAAATTTAAGGCTTTGTGCCAATACTTGAAAGGATTATTAATGTTGTTGTTGTTATTATTAGTGTCAGTAGTAGTAGTAACAGTAGTAGCGGCAGCAGTTGTAGCATTAGCAGATGTAACAGAAGAAGAAAAAGATCAACATCTCGTGCAAAAGTATATGTGTATGTATGTGTACACACGAGGGATAGAGAGATAGAGAAAGAGAATATGTGTATGTATGTTTTCAGTTCAATTGAAGACGATTGCGATCGAAATATAAAAAAAAACGTAGTAATCATTTGAAAGTTTCAAGTTCTAATGCAGGAACCAATTAAATTGCTTGTATTTTGTGTATG
>NC_142935.1:51614991-51619991 GCF_046866305.1 Octopus bimaculoides
CAATTTCTCTCTAGCACGAACGTGTGGAACATTCCTATGAGGAACTCAAAACGCCAGAAGAAATCTGGCTGCTCCCATCAATGCTAGAGTGTAGACGGCTACCAGTCTGAAAGTAAGCCCTTCGATGATAGTCACGTCCTCTTCTCACGACTTATCTTCTTATCCCAGACATTTAGAAAACCCCTTACCAACTCGAACGTCTTACCGTGGACCACTCTGAAATGCGTATATTTCGTAGTTACTGAAAACAGGAATGAAGTTGTGCTTTATAAATCTTGGTTTCGCTAATGATAACCACATCTCTGTCTAGTCACCTGATATTGTTAAACGGGTAACCCTGCTTAAAAAGTGACCCACGGCCACATGCATACACACTGCCAATTCCACAAGTAAATCTTTATATAGTCTCTTGTTAATACTTCTCAGAAATCTCACATTCCATCGGTATTTTTGTTTGTTTGTTTGTTTTTTAATGCTTTGTGATATTCGAATGATTTTTATGTGTATCTGTATGATGTTTGTTAATGCGGTGTAGTTATCGTGTGTATTATGTTTGTATATTGAACAATTTGTATGTTCATCATTTTTTCTCGTTGTTGTTGTCGCTGGTGCCTATCGCCGAGTAGTTCATGGTTTCGTTTCTTATTCGTGTTGTGGGGGGTTCTGGCTAGTGGTGTGTTTGTGTCTGTGTCCGAGATACTCATGGTGATGATGATAGCATTAATTTTACTGGTGCTCCTGCTGTTGGAAGTGCTACTGGTGTGTTGTTACTCAAAAGCACTTTGTTTTTATTGACATCAAACGACTGAAAGTCTAAGTTGACCTCGGCGAAACTCTAACTCAGAACGTAAAGAGCCGGACAGATTGCGACAAAACACATTTACCGACGCACTGATAATTCTGCAAGCTCACCGCCACTGATAATATTGATGGTAGTAGTAGTAGTAGTAGTAGTAGTAGTAGTAGTAGTAGTAGTAGTAGTAGTATTTGTGATTGTGATTGTGGTGGTGGTGGAGGTGGTTGCGTTGGCGGGGGATGTGTTGTTATTATTTAGATCCTCCCTTAGCATTAATGGACTTGTGCCAAAATTTGAAATCGTTATTATTATTATTATTATTATTAGTAGTAGTAGTAGTAGTAGTAGTAGTAGTAGTAGTAGTAGTATGTTGATGTAAAATGTATTTCCACTAAACTTTATAAAAAAAAAGATCAATAATATTTCTCAAGACATTTTTTTTTCCTGTCACTATATTTAGGATGTGATGTCAAGATTCGTTTCCTTTTGGTTAAAAGACCAAAATATAGACTATGGGGCGGTGAGAAGGACGTATATGCGGGAGATGGTTCCTTGTGAGTAAATGCATATATTTATTCGTATTTGTATAACGTAGTTTGTATTTGTGTAAGTAAGCAGAAAGAGCCTGATGCGTGTGTGCGCGTGTCTGTATGTACGTAGTTATATATACTTGTGTGTGTGTGTGTCTTTGTCTGTGTGTGCGTACACAACTAGACTCTCTCTCTCTCTCTCTCTCTCTCTCTCTCTCTCTCTCTCTCTCTCTCTCTCTCTCTCTCTCTCTCTCTTTCATCGTGCTCGTATGTGTATGATGTGCCTATGATAACTGAAGTGGTAATATTCAATACGCTGGATCAACAGGTTATTTCTGAGACTACTTTTGCAAGTTTCATTCGATGCAGACCACATTGGGAGTACTCAATCATAACAGTAACGACGCAGTCACTATCAAACCCATACCACCAACACCACACTGTTATCACCATCACAGCTTGGCCTGCTCGAAATGACAGCCAACCCTAACTCAAATCGCTTCATACTTCCCTTGGGAAAAGAAGTATACATTAGACAATTTAGTATTAAATACCTCATTAGCACGCCGAGCGAAATGCTTACCGGTACTTCGTCTGTCTTTCCGTTCTGAGTTCAAATTCCGCCGAGGTCGACCTTGCCGTTAATCCTTTCGAGGTCGATAGATTAAGTACCAGTTACGTACTGGGATCGATCTAACCGACTGGCCCTCCTTCCCAAAAGTTTCGGGACTTATGCCTAGAGTAGAAAAGAATATTAAATACCTCAGAAGGCGGCTGGCCAACAGAATCGTTAGCACACCGAGCGAAATGCTTAACGGCATTTCGTCCGTCTTTACGTTCTGAGTTCAAATTCCGCCGAGGCCGACTTTGCCTTTCATCCTTTCGGGTCAATAAGATAAGTACCAGTTGAGCAATAGGGTCGATGTAATTGACTTATCTCTACCCACGAACTTGCTGGCCTTATACTAAAATTTTAAGCCAATATTAAAACCTCTAAATCTGTTACATCTTCTGTAACAGCTGGAACATCTTTCATCATAAGTCTGCTCAATCAATATTGACATAACACTAAGGAAAAATGCACAATCACTGCCGAAATCACTAACAACGCAACTACTACGAGACGCAATGTGGTCGCCCGGCCTGTTAGAAGCAGCAGCAAAATCTCACAGTCAACCAACAGGAAAACGAAAGGACACATTCTGTAATACCTAATGCCTTTTATTATGGATTTAACCGATCACTATTTAAAGCTAAACAGCAACAGTACTTCGGATAACTTCTACCATCACAAACAACAACTACAATACCACCACCACAATAGTAGCCAAATTTCCCTTAAATAAAACAAAGGACACACTACTACCTTGTGTAGTCCATAGTGCTAGATAGACTATGTCTGAAAATAAGACGAGATATTCGAAGCTGGAACGTTTTTCATCAAAAGTTAGCTAAGTTAGTACCTACCTAGGGTTAAACAGCAGCAACAAGAACCTCGATATCAGTGCTATAATGCTACTACTTCCCCAACAATTACAACACAACTACTATCACCAACAGTATTAACAACATTACTGCAAAATAACTAGAATCAATAACCAGGGTACTACAACCTCTACTGTCATCTATTCTACCCAACAAACAAGAACAAAAACAGCAAGACAATACATGTCAAAAAAAAGACTTGTGTGTGTCAATGCTGATTAAATGTTTTATATTCAAAATTACTCAACTATAGAACAGGTAATATTACAGTTCAGTGCAAACACAACTTTCTAGAAGTCTCAGATTCACCGCTTTATGATTGACATGTCATTTTAATATAGCTGATGCTGTATTCAGCCCTCTGCTCAACAATCATAAGTTTGTAATAATTCACCATTTGTTATTTACTGTGCTGTGTCATAAACACTACTCCACCTAACTGACTACCAAGTAGGTGAGGTATAATTGTCTAGTAACGACCATAATGATGATGCACTGTTAAGGAAGAGATGCAGAGGACGTGTATAGAATGAAGAGGTATGGTGGATTTGCATCGATATACTTGTGTTGCAGTAGGGGATCATGAATCAGATTGGATCAAAGCAGAGTAATAATAACGTTGTATCTTTGAACTAGATGCTGAACATAATTTTCCGGCTGTGCACAAATTACAGTAGATATGAAAGACATGAAATGTTGAGATCTGGAACAAGATAGTGAAATATGTACTATTCATGGTTCGTAATAATCTCGAATGTAAATCGTCGGATTAGTTTAATACTGACAAATGGAATCAATCTTTTCCCAAAACTGTGACTAAACTGAGATACTAAGATCATATAGCGGTATAACGGTATATCAGTCGTCAAGTATAAGCAGAACAATACAAATATTGGCTCTGGTGGATGAAAGGTAATAGTTGATATTTCAACACATGTGGAAGAGATGATGTTGCTTAGTCCCAGGTCAACTCATATCGCGTTCAGCTATGACCTAAACCATTCTCGCCATGATCAGTCAATCTTTTTAGTCTTATATAGGTCTTATATTATCTGATCTCCTGTCTTTGCACCATGAGTAACAAAGTACTGGCTCCTTCAGGTATATTTTGTCGGTGTGTCAGCAGTAATAACTTTTAAGGTTGTATATAAAAAAGGTCCCGTTGATCAGGATGATATTATGATATTAGTGACGGTGAAATATTGATTGAGCGGTGGAATATACTGGTTGGTTGTAGTGGCTAGTGAAGGTTTGCGTTGCGTGATATTTGCATTAGTAGCTTTATTTATTTATCTAATTATATATTTCAGTCATTAAACTGAAATAAGTAAATGCCAGGACACCGCTTTGAAGAATTTTAGTCGAACGAATCGACCCTAGTGCTTATTTTTAAAGCCAGGTATTTATTCTATTACGGGATTGTAAACACACCAACACCGGTTGTCAAGCGACGGTGAGGGACAAAAAAACAGACACAAAGACATACACACACAAATTCACTCACAAGGCTTTGGTCGGTCCGGGACTATAGTAGACGATACTTATCCATATGCCACAAAGTGGGATTGAACCCGAGACCATGTGGTTGAGAAGAAAACTTCTTACCGCACAGCCACGCCTGTACCTGTTTGAGTAAATTAAAATTTATTAGTAGTAGAGCTTTGAGTGAAGCACTGCTTCGTTTCCAATCCCACATTCAAGCCAGGATTTTAGACAGATATACAAGACAGTTCGATTATATCCTTCAAAATGCTGAGCTTCAGGTTGGATCAGAACAGGGTAATGATGATGTGTCACTAAAACATAATATTGAATACTCGTTTTGCAAATAGGGAAAAAAAACTGATATGAAACAGTGAGTTCCAGGAGAAGGTAATGAAATCCGTTTTTCTCCCACTTCCTGGTTGGTTAAAATCTTGTTTGTAGATTGCGGTATAACAAATGGAATCGTATCTTTCCCTAAAACATGACTGAAGAAGCTAATGATGATCGATTCTGATATATATATCACCCAATTTCTCTGAATCCCCGTTACTTTTATCATTCTCTCCCTCTACCTTTCTCTTACTTTCTCTCTCTCTCTCTCTCTCTCTCTCTCTCTCTCTCTCTCTCTCTCTCTCTCTCTCTCTCTCTCTCTCTCTCTTAGTTCGTCCTACGTCCTCACCATGCATATCAACTAATTCGGTTTT
>NC_142935.1:51622491-51627491 GCF_046866305.1 Octopus bimaculoides
CTAAACTGCCGACCAACAAATTCTTCTGAAATGTTAGAAGTTATAAAGTCATCTAGAAACGCTAGATGTCATATAAATTACGTCATATGTAAACAAACTTATATTTGTTTAGATATGATGTAGCAGTTCAGCATAAGAGGCTGATAGAATAAGTACCAGGCTCTTCAAAAATTGAGAACTGGGGTTGATTCCTTCAACTAAAATTCTTTAAGGCGGTGCCCCAGCATGGTCACAGTCTAATGACTGAAACAAGTAAAACATAAAACATAAAACATATATATATATATGTATATATATTGGATTTTTAAAGAAGTGAGACGTATATGTATATATATATATATATATATATATATATATATATATATATATATATATATATATATATATATTTATACGCCTCACTTCTTTAAAAATCCTATAGATAAAATTTTTTAAATAAAGAGAAAAAGAAAATGAAAGTGACACAAACGTTCACATTTGCAAACATAGATATTTGTACCTCGAGACACACCAAAGCAAGTGTCCAAATTGTAATAACTCTTACTATGACCACGCTAAAAGTACTGGACGTAGGTCCAAGGATGAAAAACATGGGACGTGTAGGTTAAGAGAGACAGTGCCTAGTTGTTCCAAGATTACATTTTGGGTTAGGTAATGAGGTTTTTTTAATCATTGCCGAGATAATAGGTAGAGATGAGGCTCCGCACCCCTGTCCAGAGTTTGCTATTGAAAGATATAGGGCGACGAGAAACAACAGTTACAACCAAAAAACTTGGGAGAGTACGGGTAAATGGTGAATACAGAGAGATACTACACTCAAGTTTTAACGGTTATCATCAAGGCATGTGTAATTTGAGTATAGAGAAGATATCTTCATTAATAACCTGAAATCGTCGACTAACAAGAGATGAAAGCTTACATGTGGCAGATTGGTTATTGTAACGATTCTTGTTTGCGCGTGACACAACCCATTCCCGCACAATATATTTCAGAGGCAAACGAAAATCGTACTTGGAACAGTTGGTGAGAATGCTAGGTGCGCATTTTTGCTCGTTGGACGTTGTCAGTAGCGTCATACTCACAACCAACCGCATGCTAAGGCAAAATCAGTCACAACTGACACAGACTGAACACAGTACATCCGTAAGAAAAATTATCTCCGGCCGAACACCGCAACCAATTTGCTTTCTGCGATTTATTTACATTAAGTATGATACACAGCTATTTTAACCTAATACTGCTTCCGTTGCGCATAAAAGATTCAGTTGGGCGGCCATTTGTAATACGAGTGATTGTTCATTCACCGTTTTCCTATATCAATAGTGACAGATTACGTCTTAGCATGCGGTTGACTGTGAGTACACGCTACTGTCAACGCCCAACGTGATAAAAATGTGAATCTAGCATACTCATCTGCTACTGATCGGATGATTTTCGTCTGCCACAATATATATCGTACTTTTTAAACACAACACGTCCAAAGCATCTCCAGAAGAATATTGTAGTTAGTTGGCTTTTAGCGACAGATTACCATTAAGCATGATGCACAGGGGCTATTTTAATCTAATACTTCTTCTATTGCATATAGCGAATAAGTGTGTGTATCAGTTTACATATATATGTGTGTGTGTGCACGTATATCCCAATATAGATATGTATGTACACACACACACACACATATATATATATATATATATATATATATATATATATATATATATATACATATATATATATACACATATATATATTGTGCGTGTGTGACTTCCTTGTTTTCTTTCCTTTTTTGCTCGGACTCTTTATACATATGTGCTTTTGTAAACAAATATGTACCTATATTTGTACTTCCACTTCCATAAACTTACTCCCCTCACTTTCTCCCTCCCTCCCTCTCCCATACATCTCTCTCTATCTCTCTCTGTCTCTCTCTATCATTATACATATACACAATACGTACATGCATATATATATATATATATATATATATATATATATATATATGTGTGTGTGTGTGTGTGTGTGTGTGTGTGTGTGTGTGTGTGTGTGTGTATATATACACGCGCGCGTGCACACACACATATATATACGTACGTATGTATATATGTAGGCATATTGAACGTGAACAAGTGAGATGAGTAAGAAAACGAAAGAGAACGAAAAGAACGAGCGAGTAGAATAAGGTGCGAGAAGCATATTCCTTTAGCATTTCATCTCAACTTAATCATTCGTTCATGAATTGCAATTTGCTTTTAATATACTGGTGGCTTTAGCCTTGGGCAAAACGAGGTTAGGATATACAAATCCACACAGCTTCCAGGTACGAGCTTTTAAATTAATTTCGCGGCCATGCAGTGTCCCCTTGAAAATCTCAATAACCTTAGCTACATCAGAATTTTGCACTCTATCACATTCTGATGGACCTTCCCAGTCCGACGCCGAGGCCATCGAATGAAAAATAAGCGCAATTGTAATCCTGCGCTCCCCCTTTCCTCCCTTCCTCTCTCTCTCTCTGTCTCTCTCTCTCTGCCACTCTCTCTCACACACACACACACATACATACACACACACGCGCTTATTTCTATATATTTGTATTACTTATATAGACACATTCGTTTATATATAAATATATATAGAAATATATATATATATATGTTCATGTTTTGTTTTTCTGTAAATTCTAACTATATATAAATATATATACATATATATATATATATATATATATATATATATATATATATATATATATATATATATATATATATATATATATATATATACACGCATGCATATGTATATATATAGGTAGATAGATAGATAGATAGATAGATAGATAGATAGATAGATAGATATAGATATATACATATATATATACATACATCTATATATATACATATACATATATACATATATACATATATATATATATATAGAAATGTATATATATATACAGACATATACATATATATATATATATATATATATATATATATACACATACATATACATTATACTGCGCTCGTTCTTTCCTCCCACTCTCTCTCTCTCTCTCTCTCTCTCTCTCTCTCTCTCTCTCTCTCTCTCTCTCTCTCACACACACACACACACACACACACACATACACACGTTTATTACTATATATTGTTTTATTTATATACACACATACGTATATATATAAATATATATATGTGTATACGTGAATGTATATCTATATACATGCATACTTACATATACATATATATACATATATATATATATGTATATATATAAACATATACATATATATATATATATACATACATATACAGATATATATATACATACATATATATATATGTGTGTGTGTGTGTGTGTGTGTGTGTGTGTGTGTGTGTGTGTGTGTGTGTGTGTGTGTGTGTGTGTGTGTGTGTGTGTCTAGTGAGATAGATAGATAGAGAGAGATACATTTATATACAAGCACATACATACACACGTATACGCACACTCTTGTATGTACATATATACATACATTATGCTAGCTATATATGTGTCTCTTTACGTCCACATTTGATGTTCTCTCTTTCTCTCTCCATCACCAATAACCTCTCCTGGCAAAAGCATATTCTAAACATGGCTCGAACCACATTTCTAAGATTAGCTCTTCGCTTTAAGGATACGAGTTATGTCAACCCCCAATAGCTTTCGACATTCTGCAAGGCTTTATTGACATATCTGGAATGCAGAAAGACATCCTGGACTGCATCCAGAGAAGGTCCACTCGACTGAGTGGTAGTCAGCCACTAACAGATACGTTCCAGGCGCTGGGCTCGCTCCTCTCTCTACTTTGGTGATTTGTTTGTAGCACATAAGCTTAAATGCTCGTTTAACGGAATCTGTATGGTATAAAAATCTCGTATTTGTTGCCAATGAATATTCAGTTATTTACTCAAGGTATATTTCGTTTATTTTATGTAATTTTCGTTTCAGTGATTGCATTTAATATCATTAATTAAACTAAGGCAGCAAACTAGCAGATCGCCAATGCGCCGGTCAAAATGCTTAGCGGTATTTCGTTCGTCTTTTTGTTCCGAGTTTATGTTCTGCCGAGGTCGACTTTGCCTTTCATTCTTTCGGAGTCGATAAAATAAGTACTAATTGCACACTTCCCCTCCGCATGTATTGGCCTTATGCCAAAATTTGAACCATAATCATAAATTAAATTTTTGACGGACAGATGAAGTAATTTTTTTTGCCATGAAAATTCTCCACGATTAAAATTTATAAAATATATTTTCTATATGGTTGATGCAGGTCCCACAGTTAAAGTGATTATTGGTGTTTTATTTTGTGGTAAGTAATTTCGTGCTGGTAAGTCATTTTATGCCTGCCTTTTACCTTTGATTGTTTTGCGCATTTCGAGTACTTTTTCCATTCTTGCGTCATGTTTCAATAATGAATATTTTGATTGATAATGTTGTATGTTTCTGTGTTTTGGGGTTTGTGTGTTGTGATGTAAGGAAGATAAATGGATGGAATTAGATTGTTTTTTGTCTTTCGTAATTTTTTAGTGTCTGTTGTTTTGATACATTCTCTTTCGTTTTCAATTAACTTTGTTGGGTGTTTTTTTTTTTTAAATACTTGTAGACAGTTACCTGAGGTTCAAAGTTGAGACTTTTATAAATAGAACAATACACCCAAAAGCTGATGTCCATCAGCATTTCTCCCAAGATCTTCACGTGGTTGTGAAGATCAATAACTAAAATCTATTTTAAATCTTTGTAAATCGTATGTAACGCAGAAAAAAAACCCGGTTATTGTTTCATGTGAAAAGGAAATTTCTTGGTTAATGAGCGTTCGTGTAGTGGCATATCCCAACAGTATTCTTTACATTTAATAAGAAATGCTTAAGCTTTTATCATTGGAAGCAAGGACATAGTCTATTTAAACGTTTATATTATTATTTTTAGAAGTGTGTGTGTGTGTGTGCGTGTGTGTGTGTGCGTGTGTGTGTGTGTGTGTGT
>NC_142935.1:51632491-51647491 GCF_046866305.1 Octopus bimaculoides
ATATTTAACCTCATCTTTCCCTTTCTTACTTCTTGAACATTTATTTCTTCAAACATTTGTTTTTCATTATGATTTTCCAGCTTCGCTATTCATTTCAACTCACACTTTCAGTGAGTTAACTTGAAAATTCCAAGCGACAATGTTACCTTCATGTAATTAAGATATTTTTGGCCTGATGATTCGCTAAGCTGAATACTGCTCACTGAGTGATTATTACGAGAGAGGATTAGCTAGCCAAGAAACATATGCAGCCTGGGTTCTATCCGTTCAACTCCCTCAATTTGGATTTTTCTTCGCATTCGTAGCAACTCAGGTTGCTAACCATGGGTTATACAGAAACTTTCAGCCTATCGACTTTCCTCGTAACTTCGATATGGGAAGAAGTATGAAACCATCGACACCAATAAATTGTTACTGTTGCTGATCCTACACCGCCTACTTCTTGTTTTCTATAGTAGTCCTGCTACGGACTACTTGAAGCTTACAAGCTTCCTCCACATGGATCCCCAGGTTCTTATCCACATATATATATATATATATATATATATATATATATATATATATATATCGAAATCATTGAACTTTCCGATGATGGCTTAGCTGGCCCAAACTATGTTGTTATTAGTAATAGTATTCTTGGTAATAAATAATAAATTTGTACTCTACCAAATGTTTTTAGTAATCCTTCAATTTAATGTAAAATTGCTTTTATTATGACATAAAGAAACAAATGTGTGTGTGTGTGTGTGTGTGTGTGTGTGTGTGTGTGTGTGTGTGTGTGTGTGTGTGTACTATACACTTGATAAGATCAGCAAAAACGTACTCGATCCAGCGAGAACTATGTATCATTTATTGAATACAGAAGCTTTACATGAATTACTTCAAATTTCATGCTCGCATAGTACAATAATCGGATACGGTTGTGTAGCATACTGTGCAGGACCGAGTAATAGTTCAGGCTCAGATGACGTGGCTACTCTACGAGGAAATGCATGTGTGTGTGTGTGTGAGAGAGAGAGACAGAGAGAGAGAGAGAGAGAGAGCGTGTGTGTGTATGCGTGTGAAAGAAAGAAAGAAAGAAAGAAAGAAAGTCATTAAAGAGAAACTGAACGAGAAAGTGTTTGTTGTCTTAAGCTGACAACACTTCCGTTCTTCACACTAACGCTTTTACTCTATTACCACTTCTTTATAACCATCAATGTTTCGATAATTTTTTTTAAATTCTTCATGATTTACCCTTGAAAAACGTCGGTGTAGAGCAGGGTAAATTTCTTATACATTGTTCTTGGAAAACTTTTGAATTTGTCCGTAAATTTGGGGAAATATTCATTGAGAAGTGGCGACGTTATTTCAAAGCAACCACAAAAACAAACAGTGGTTATTGATATATCATTACCTCTATATCTGTACATCAGTCTGTTTATACGCACACACACACACGCATAAATATATACACATATGTACATATATAAACATATGCATGTTCTATAATCATTTTTCATTTTTGTTCCGTCATAATCTATTTTTCGTTCTATTTTTCGTTTAGGATTTATTTTTCCTTTTTCTTCTTGCGTCAACCGTATGGTATATATTCAACCTGTAATAACAAACGCTATAGTTTTATTTTTATATTTGCTGATGAAATGATGGACATTTATTATATAAACATATTATATGTCCATTATAGAAACATATGTTCCATAGTTTTTTAAACAAATACTTCCTATATATATATATATATATATATATATATATATATATATATATATATATATATATATATGTACATAGATAGATAGATAGATAGATAGATAGATAGATAGATAGATAGATAGATAGATAGATAGATAGATATGCATGCATGTATATACACCTATATAAATACGCATGTGTTTGTGTGTATTTATATGTATGTATATATGTATGAGACTCGATATAATGGTGCAATGCACATACAATTCGATGTATACCGGATGATATTAGCATGACTGCATGAGAAAATCGTTTTGCACTACAGTTTGTGTACATGATATTTGCTGGCTGTGGACATGTGGACATGTTCCTCAATGTGCCTGTATGCCTGTGGGTTGGTGGGTATATATGTTTATGTGTATGCATGCGTGTGAGAATATGTTACTTGATACAGTTGTATGCTGATTGATGTTGATATATGTATACGCATGCAACTATTTTGCCGCTTACCACTGCATCTACTTTTCATTCTTCTTTTTGTTCTTGTTTTCCTTCTTTATATTTTTTCCTGCACCGACTTCTCGTTTCGCCTTCTTTATCTTCTTTCCTTTCTCGTTCTACATGTTTTTTGCATAACCCTCTTATTATCTTGATGTTCGTCTGTAACCTGAAGCTTAGAAAATGCAGGAGTCAAGAGTTGTCTGAATTGCAGAGTGCTCCTCATCGCACGTTACTTACCATCATTAATATATTTATGTATTTACTTATCGTGTACAACCCCCAAAAAAATAATAATAATAAACTCTTACAATTGTTGTTGCTGATGTTGTTGTTGACTTCGTCTATTACCCTTCCGGGGTCGATAAAATAAGTTCTGATCAATTTAGTCAACTACATTCCTACTCAACAATGCTTTTTAAATTTTTTTTACGTAATCATAATAGTCATCATCGTTTATACTGAATGTCACAAAATGCCCTATTCACCCTTTCTCTTTTACAACTGAAGTCTTAGCTTCTTATCTCTATGTACGAAATCGATATTTTACATATGTATACATAGATAAATACGTGTATATATATATATATATATATATATATATATGCGTGTATGTTTGGATGTATGCATGACAGGATGTGAGCATGTATGTATATCCTCCTTTTCTTCCATTTCTTATTTTCCATTCTTGCTTTTATCCACCTTTCATACTCTTTATTAATCTTTCTCTATCTCTCGTTCTTTCTTTCTTTCTCTCATACACGCACTCTCTTTCTCTTTCTTTCTTTCTCTCACACACATACTCACTCTCTCTCTCTCTCTTACTCACTTTGTATGTGTGTGTGTGTGTGTGTGTGTGTCTACTGCATAACATTTAATGTGTGTGCTGTATTAAATACAAAGGTGTACGTGTATAACGTAAAGTATCAAGAAACATAGTAGTATAAAGCTAACTAACGTATGCGCATTGTATGGCATGTGCTGTATACAGAATAATGTATATATGACTACTGTTGTGGATATATATCATGACGTAAGTGTATAGTATATTGATTATAATACAACATAATTATGCGTAGTTTAGTAATATAACCAAATTATGCATAGTGCAAGAGACATTTGTATACTATATATATATATATATATATATATATATATATATATATATATATATATATATATAGGATAAGGAGTATATGTGCGTGTGAACTAGACGCCCTGTTAGATACAGTAATTACATTGATAAGTCTATATATGTGTGTGTGTGTGTGAGTGCATGTATGCGTAAATATTTTATTTGCATAACATTTAGTCTAGCTTTAAATGACTCGTGTTTCATATAATAAGGCGTATGCGAGTAAAATATACTGTATATAACACAGGATATGTTTATCACAATACAACCATATTTAAATCTTTTGAAAAAGACTATGCATTATTTCTTAGTATTTCCCATTACAGAAACGTTTCTGTGGCGTATTCTCGTATTTTTTAATCTATCTTCTGAAGAAATGTTACTTGTGAAAATTGTACCCTAGAAACGTACGTTAGGAATGAAATATATTGTTCACTCTTGTTTCCCTGCTGTTATGAAATCATTATACATACACATGTATATGCGTGTATGTGTATAAGCAATGAGTCCTAAAACAGTTCATGTTTATAGAATGTGTGCTACTACCTGTGGCGGTTCTATTGGTGATAATGGAGATGGTAATCGCATTGATAATTCCTTTGAAAGTGGCAGTGGTGATGAAGGTGGAAGTGATAGTGACAATAAGGATGGAACAATGATGTTGATTATAATAACAAGTGTGAAGCCGATGAGGGTTAGTGGGCGTCCTGTTTCAGAATTCAGAATGTTCAGTTTTTGGGGTTTTGCGCAGAGTACACCTTAAGCCATGTTTGTTATAGGCTCTTTCTTTTGCTACAATGTTCCATTTAATGGTACGGTTGCTTATACATTATCCTCCGTGTTCCAGTTATACTTTGACAGCGATGTAGAATTCCTCATGCTATTGTCTTGGATTGTATAAATATGTTGCGTGAAACAAAGCTTAGAATTGTTTTCTCAAAAGCCAATATACAATTATATGGTATTTTCGCTGTTGTGAACTTTGACTTTGCAGATGTGCTCTTTCGAGGGTCATTTATTTTCCAATGGATATTGCAACCTGTTTCTGTATTTGCAGTATAGCTGGGCTAGATTTAAATTGTTAGTATATCTCTTGTTGTAATTCAATATCTGTGACTCTATACTACCAAGACAGCTATAAGTGTCCTTGTCCGTGTTCTTACTGAATATTTTATTATATCTATGCTGATTTGAGACGTTCTTTCTTGTGAGAGAGAAGAAGCGTCTGGCGATGTCGATTGCTACATTGATACTGTAGGGTGGATTAAACCATATCGCTTTTCTGACTCTGTGACAACTTTTCTTGAGGGAGCAGTTTCAGAATGTCTTATTTTATTGCGGCTCTAGTACGCAGGCTACTTAGAACTATCTAGAGCACTCGAACAGTCAAATCAATGAGAAGTGTCTAAGAATACAACATTCATTCTTGACTTGTAAATCTTGCTCGGACTCAAAGGTGAGATTCTGGATCAAGAAAACGTAGACCAGTGAAATTAACAAACAAGCTTTCATTCACTGTTCAAATAATGCGACTCTGACATTCTAATTTTCCCTCAGAATATTAAAAGCAATCTTTAAAGTTTCAAATGGTTATAAAATCTACTATATCTCAAGAAATATTACTTTAATTCTTAAATTCTGTAACTTCAAATATTGCATTAAATAAAATTTAGTGTTCGTAATACCGCTATATGAATAACATTTAATGATGGTAGCTCAGGTTTATAAACTCAGCGCTGTCAAACGTATAAATTATATCATCATTGGCAATCAAAACATGTGAAAATCCCTAACAGAAGATGCAATAAGCAATGGTAACAGATCAGTGTTGCCAAGTATTATTTGTTGTATATAATAAAGACGTCAACACCACCAACACCACCGTAGTTACAACTACCACAAACATTAATAAATGGAACCTTTACGCAGTTGTTCATCCTGATAAAAAAAAATAATAATAACTGACAATTCCCCCTTAAATGACGCATTAACGTCTTCAGTCAGAAGGATATGTTAGAATACAGTACTTTATGAAGAGAAAGAGAAGATGGCCATTTCTAGAACCTCTAGATCTCGATCACGGATGACCTGGAGCTAAGGAATAACATCGTTACTACTATGACATACACGCATTGCTGTATTCTTTATATAATTGTTGTAACTTCAACTAATTTTATACTATAACTGACCTTGACATTGTTCTTGCTTAATACTTTACTATATCTATGCTGATTGGGGAAGTTCTTTTTTATGAGAGAGAGAAAGCGTCCGGCGATGCGGTGCTATGTTGACACTGTAGAGTTGATTAAGCCATAGGTAAAATAAAAATACACAAACTAAAATACATTTGTTAACTTAATTATAAAAATTATATTCACTGCATGAAATCATTCGGGGTTTCAAGCACAATACAAAATATCATTGTATCTGTATTTGATAGAGTAGTAACTATTATAATTCGAACTGGAATTGAAAGCGCTCCTTTTATTTTAGAGCAAGCAGACTAAACTGCCCCTTGTATAGCTCATGCCCAGATCTCTGTTATCGTCTAGCATTTTACTAGAAGAAAACTAAATCTTAAAATTTATAGAATTTTATTACATAAGTAACGAGAAAAGTGAGTCGAAATTAGTTTGAATTATTGGAAAATGTCTTGAACACATCTAGTGATGTTAAAACTAAATTGATTGACTAAACGTACGATGGTAAAGCTATAACGGCAGAGGAACAAATAATATTGCAGGACAAATGGCTTAAATGCAGTGATTTCTTTCATTGTTATGCATATAAACTTAACTTAGTTTTCAGTTGAAGTGCTTAGATAGTTAACGGAGTTATCATATTGTCACAAATTTACGCAGCTCTAGTAAGTTGACATCTTGAAGTACAAAATGGAAAAGTATTTATATATCAGCATTCTATCAATGTGCAACACAATATGGTGCTAAATACCCAGAACTGTTTCAGTCATAAAACAGTCACGTGAAAACTTGGAAACAGTATTTTAAAATATTATGAATAATAATGAGAGGTGGGATGAAAGTATTCATGAAGTAAAAGATAATCTACTGGTAAAATTGAAAGACTTCATTTTAATGTTTTTTGCTGACTATTTTCATACCACAATACCGCAAGCCGAGAAACTATTTGATATTCTACAGTGTATGCATGATCATTTTGAAATAAACGATTTCATTCAATAAATTTGAAATCACTAACGGTGAGAGCATGATAAAAACGTTCAAAAAGGCAATGGTAAACATTGAACTACTCGATATCTTGGACGTCCTTCTTGCAGAAAGAACCAAAGTACAGCTATGTATCCAAGTAATATCTACGCAAATGAGGGCAGGATCGGAAAATCTCGCTTTCACAGTACATCCAAGTGACATAACTAACGGATAAAAAAAATTTTCTTCAGAGTATTTTTCTTACGGTTTTTTTTCGTTCTATTCACGACACACGCAAACCGGATGTGATACTTTTCAAACATTCAGCGGCAAAGAGCCAATGCCATACTTTTCCAACCCGCCCCTCAGATAGGTGCCGAGAATGTTTTTTCCAAACTCTCATATAAAAAACAGATTGGTAAAAATCAGCTAAATCGGCCAAAATGTATTTCATGTGTGTGTACATTTCCTGTCTACAAAATTTCACTTAGTAGTCATTGGTCGACCCGATTTTCCACTGGAACTGAACCCGAAACCAGGTGGTTGCTGGGTGAACGTCTTCATCATGCAAATATATCTCCACCTGGATATTCCTGTTCCTTTTTTGAAATATCACCTAAAAGATTCAGTTGATAAAGCCAAAGTTTCCATAAAGATGAGGTGGATAGCCTATTTGTTTGATAAATAGAAAACCGAATGCAGATGCCAACAATAAAAATGGATTTAAGACAGATAGTTGCCCATTTCCAAAGAAAGATCTAGAATTATTTGAAACGGATTTATTCAGTCTAATAGCAAATATCATATTACTCAAATTTAGCAGCAAATTCCAGAGCCAACAAACGTGCAAACTAAATTTCTTAGCCAGCCAAGATTTGTTATATCTTAATTCCGATAAGACAAACAAGCTCTATATTTCAGGGGAAAATGTTTATAGAAGATTATTAACTTATAGTATTAACAATATATATATAAAAAGTCCCATGCTGACACAAATCTATTAACCTAGAAGCTAAGAAGAATACATCCGCATTTAAAATAGACGATAAGATAGCAGCCTTGGGACTCTGCCCACTGTATGATGCTCAAGGATCGCAAGTGATTGTAAGTGAAAGCTTATCAACTCTGCAAAAACACAACTACGCATAGTTAGTAAAAAATAATCCTTAATCCTATTATCTTTGGAATGAGAAAAGTAGTGTAATTCCAGTTACAAAATAATAAGCTGTCTGTTATAGGTTTAGTATCATCAGTGATAAAAAGAAATACAGATTCTTTCCGATTGATATTGTGAAGTTTTATACATCTGTTACCAAGCCTCTACTTCAGCCAACATTAGATTTCGTTAATGCCATTACACCCAGAATTCATTCAGATATTAAGATCATTTTACATGCGAGAAATGTCACACTTGCATTTTTTTCTTTGTTTGTTTGTTTGTTTTTTTTCGAAAATACAGCCTGCGTTAAAAACAACAATTAACAGAATTTGTTTGGTGTAGCTATGGATGTTTTTAATGAGGTGGAGGTGTGTGAAATAACTGGTTTATATATATATTGCATAATATGGTTCCTGATGATGCTTGGAGGGCTCTGTCGGGATGATGGCGTGTTTCTCTTACCCAATATAAATAGTCATAAGATAAACAGATTCAGAAAAGGATTTGTCAAAATTTCAATATTTCAGACTCTAAGATTTTTGTCTTAAGCAAACTAACAGTCAACTTTCTAGATATAGCGTTAAATTTAGACACTTTTTTTTTGCATTTGTTTTTTTTTGTTTTGTTTTTTTTTTTGTTCTTTTTTTTTTTTGTTTTTTCGTTTTTTTATCACAAGCTTAATGAAAGATTATTTTTCGTAACTACAATTTCTTATTATCCTCCAAATATCCTCAAATATTTAGTTTCCGATGTTAATAGGTGTGTATCGTTACGATACTCGCATTACATTTTATAACAAAGCATTAGGTAATGCCGGAGTTTTGAATAAAATGTATATAGCCCCAAAATGTAGAAGTAAAAATAGAAAAAAATATTTTGATATAATCCGTTTTATGGTTTAAATGTGAGAACCCATTTAAAGGTCTATTAATTCAGTTAATGTAAATCGTACTCTTACTACAAATGACTAATCTTCATTTCCACATGCACTTGCAAGCATAGCAATAGCGGAAAGAAGATGAAATGTCATCTTTGCTTTACAGACAACGTCAGAATATTAAAAAAGAATAAAAACTTGAACTCATGTAACGACAACCTGAATACATCGTTGCACAAATCGAAAGACTGTTTCGTAATTTTTTGAAAGGAAACCCTTTATACGCAACCAAGAATTTCTTTTACTTGTTTCAGTCATTTGACTGCGGCCATGCTGGAGCACCGCCTTTTAGTCGAACAAATCGACCCCAGGACTTATTCTTTGTAAGCCTAGTACTTATTCTATCGGTATCTTTTGCCGAACCGCTAAGTGACGGGGACAGGAACACACCAGCATCGGTTGTCAAGCAATGCTAGGGGGACAAACACAGACACACAAACATATACATATATATATATATATATATATATATATATATATATATATATATATATATACACATATATATATACGACGTATATACATATATACGACGGGCTTCTTTCAGTTTCCGTCTACCAAATCCACTTACAAGACTTTGGTCGGCCCGAGACTATAGTAGAAGACACTTGCCCAAGGTGCCCCGCAGTGGGACTGAACTCGGAACCATGTGGTTGGTAAACAAGCTACTTACCACACAGCTACTCCTATATATATATATTGTTTCTCCCTAGCAGTCAAACTCCCGCATCCATACTAAAATACTAATTAGCTTCGTATAATTCGCCATCTATTCGGATTCATTCATTCCTTCTTCTCCCCACATCTTTCGATCTATATTCCACCTGTTACTTCATGCGGAGAAGTTGTACGTTTAAATTCCTCGAAAATTTATTTACTGAAACTGATTTTCTTTATAGTAATTATGTTCTTGCTGCGTCACGATTTAATCTGGCAGTAATTTGTTTTCAAATCAAATAATACGTACTCAGAAACAAGGATTTATCTAGGTCGAAAGAAACTGAAACTTGTATGTTAATTTTTGAATATTACATATGCCAGACATCCAGATTCAGCATGGTACCACAATGCACACGTTGAAAATAACCATCATATTCAATACAGAACAGTTTTTGTTGCCTTGCAATTTTTGTTGATATTTCACTGATTAGGTATCGTTCAGCCTTGTATTTGACATCATGGCTTCCATGGAGATTAATAGTCTAAAGACCAAACATGTAACCTTATCTGCGAATCCAAAATTGGAACTTATAAAGCAGTTAGACGCTGGTGCTTCAGTGGCGTAGGTTTGGGAAGAGTACACTGTTAAAAAGCAATTAATTTCGGACAAACCCAAGGCTAAACATAAAATCACTGTATTTTTCTTGAAACATAATGTTGATGCAAATTCTAAACCATTATCTGTTTGTACAATAAAACGCCTGAGAGTTACAAAATATACAAATCGTAAGGAGGTATTGACGCATGGTTTATCCGTTAATGATCCTGCGGTAACAAGATCCGTGGTGTGGAAATTTAAAATGCTGCTTCCAATGTAAACTAGAAATATGTGTAACAAGAATTTCAAAGCTACTGATAAGCAATTATGACGATTTAGAAATTACCATGAGATGGGTAATAAAATTACCCCTGGAGGAGCAAGCAGCATACCAACCAAGGAGACTGAACCATTCAGAAAGAGGTTATATTACTTAATGAAGTGTGTATGACCCTTAATTTGTCAAGTATACAATGGCAATGAAGTGAAAATGGATTGTGTTGGTACTAACTAGGTTGATATAATGAAGCATTTAAGAATGAAGCCTGAACAAATAGACCTAAATTGAGTAAGGAACATTTATGTATTGAACTCATGCAGACAGTATAGTTCTTACAAAGTTATTGATTGAGTGAGAAAGATCAGTACGTTTGCGACTTTTGAAAGCTAAGCTGCAATAGGTGCCAGTGCATTTTTACCATTCCGAAAAATAGTTCAACTTGCATATATTCAACTCTTTAACGTTCAGATTACTCTCTCACATATAATGTTTATTCATTCACTTTGTTTTAAATTTGTCATGCATTATCTCGTCGCTTCAAGGTTTCAACAGTGTGATTGTTTACTTTGAGAATGACATTGTAGAGTAGGTGTGAGAGGCCAGACCTGGGCAGTTTGAACATGCTACTTGTAGAATATTTGGGTCTGATATTGCCAGTCTGAGTACGAAAGGGTTAATGACTGTTTTTTTTTGTTTTGTTTTTTGTATTTCACTCTTACAGTACAAAGATATCAGAAAGTTTCTGCTGATGAGGTAAAGCTATCGTTTATTTATCCGACGCACCTGTTCAACAAGTGTTCCTTACATGCTGGTAATGACGCTAAAATAAGGTGCGTGTTCTTACTGCTCAATGTTACCTTCGCACACCAGTTATTCATTAAGTCATATTTGTAACCCACGATGGTGTTTTGACTTTAAGTTTGCATTATTCAATTTCGTCGCTTCACAGAAATTACTGAAGACCGCTACTTTAGCTAATTCCAGGAAATTTATTTCTGCATAATGTGGAAGAAGAATACAATTTTGAAAGATTCCAAGCAAGTGATTTCCTTGTATAATTCAGAGGGAAGGCGAAATAGATGTCACAGTTGACAGAACCGGTAGGAAGACATAGAATGTGACTCTAGATACTAAGGGTTAATAGGAAAATATGTAGTAGATGAATTTCTTGTTCGTGACAATTGAGATAGTGAGGATGATGAAGTCAACGGAACATTGCTCGATAAACCCAAACTCTCGGTTGTACAAGGCTTCCTTGATAACATTTCGTACACTGGCTTGTCAACAGGAACTGTATACATCAATATTATCGCTATATTAAAGCCTTAAGAGATTATGTGATCCAGAATTAGCATTAGCGAGTTGGTCGGCACTCCGTCGGTTACGACGACTAGGGTTCCAGTTGATCCGATCAACGGAACAGCCTGCTCGTGAAATTGACGTGCAAATGGGTGAGCAATCCACACACACGTGTGCTCTTAACATAGTTCTCGGGGAGATTCAGCGTGACACAGAGTGTGACAAGGCTGGCCCTTTGAAATACAGGTACAACAGAAACAGGAAGTAAGAGTGAGAGAAAGTTGTGGTGAAAGAGTACAACAGGGTTCGCCACCATCACCTGCCAGAGCCTCGTGGAGCTTTAGGCGTTTTCGCTCAATAAACACTCACAAATCCCGGTCTGGGAATCGAAACCGCGATCCTACGATCGCGAGTCCGCTGCCCTAACCACTGGGCCACTGCGCCTCCCATTAGCGAGTAAACAAGGAGTAAACAGCTTAAACTCGACTCCGTTCTTCAGGCTTATTCATTCAAACACAGTTGCAGCTGTTAAACCTGCTGTTAGCCTTGATGACCCAACACTCGGTCACTTCAGATTTCTATGAGTTAACAGCAACGGACAGGTGAAGCGTCATAGTTTTGGCATAGAAGATGGTTTCTGATACATACACATCACATTTGGTTATGGGTTACTGCTAAGGTAACAAAAGGAGAGGGAAGGAGTGGCAGTAGGAGGTGTTAAATGTAGGTAAGGAAAACTGGAAGAATTTTATATCAAAATGTATATATACAGTAGTACCTCGGTTTTCGAACAACTGATTGTGAATAAATCGTGCTTTATATAGAAATATAATACAAATGATATGTAAGCATATGCATATATACATACATATATGTACATACCTACATCTACATGTATATATAGATGCATATCTGGGTACAAGACGTCAAAAAAAACGTGGACAAAAAAGGAACAGAAACATAAACAAGGCACAAAAAGCGGACTTTTTTTACGGACAACAGAATGAACACATAGGAAAACAGACAAGCCACGTATGGAACTTTTCCTTCGTCAGCTGCCTCTATTCTAAACTAGGCGTCTCATATATATATGTCTGTATATATATATATATATATATATATATATATATATATATATATATATATATATATATTTAGAATGGATACACCAGTTTTTATCATTAATAAAGAATGTCGTAACTTTTGACGACACGAGTTAGCTAGTTAACTAACAATCACAAGTTATCACTTCTATTCCCATCTTTATCACTTCAAATTAATCTGATTTATACCACTGGTAACAGTTTACTGGATTAACTTTTAATAGCTTTCAACAAACAGTTGTAGTAAATACCATATTGGATTGCATAAAAGACGCACGGGCGTATCAGACGCACCCAATTTCAGCACCGCATATTCAGGAGAAAAGTTTCTAACGCATTAAAGTTTGTAATAATTAAAGCAATTTCGCATATAGGACCCAAAATAATTTTCATTTTTTCTTATTCTTTCTTTTTTTTTTTTTTTGAGAAATCTTTTATTTTTTTTTCTAAATAACTTATAAGCCACCAAATTCGGTAATTTAATAAAATAACATATTTATAGTAGCTGGTTTAAAATCTCTGAGAGAGATTCACATAGTGACAGTACTAAGGAGTAATGTAGGTTACAACTTTTACATGACTGTTCCATGCAGAACAAATATTACTATATTTTAACCACAGGAAAACATTTTTTCCCGCTGGTTAACGACACACATCTTGTGTCTGTTTTATTGCGAGTAAGTCAGCGAACCACACTAACTCCAGCATAGCAAAACCAGTGGACCAACCGAGGTGCCTTCCCGTCCTCAGTACTGGATGTTTGCCTGCTAGATGTAGCAACTATCCGTCCTTACATGCAATATATTTATACTCTCTTTTACCTGTTTCAGTCATTTGACTGCGGCCATGCTGGAGCACTGCCTTTAGTCGAGCAAATCGACCCCGAGACTTATTCTTTGTAAGCCTAGTACTTATTCTATCGGTCTCTTTTGCCGAACCGCTAAGTGACGGGGACAGGAACACACCAGCATCGGTTGTCAAGCAATGCTAGGGGGACAAACAGAGACACACAAACACACATATATATATATATATATATATATATATATATATATATATATATATATACACATATATACGACGGGCTTCTTTCAGTTTCCGTCTACCAAATCCACTCACAAGGCTTTGGTCGGCCCGAGGCTATAGTAGAAGACATTTGCCCAAGATGCCACGCAGTGGGAATGAACCCGGAACCATGTGGTTGGTAAGCAAGCTACTTACCACATTTCTAGTAAGGATATCGCAGGGAAGAATCGTAATGCGGATTGTTCAAGCCGAGCCAACCAAGGACGAGACGGTTGGATAATAACCATTGTCTCAGTTGGTCACGCTTGGGAAGCCAGCCAGAAAGTGTAATGACGTTGCTTCTGATAAGAGGCTATGAAGGTGGTACCTGAGGATTCTGTCCTTCACGACCCTCCCAGGAATAATGGATTGGCTGTTTTCAAGTGGCAACTACTTTCAATTTTTGAAAGGAATTCAATAACGGTTTGAACATACCTTTCTTTTATTCTTTTATTCATTTCAGATTGCGGCCATGCTGGAGCACCGCTTTTAGTCGAACAAATCGACCCCATGATTTATTCTTTGTAAGCCTAGTACTTATTCTATCGGTATCCTTTGCCGAATTACTACTCTATGGGTACGTAAACACATCAACATCGGTGGTCAAGCGATGGTAGGGGGCCAAACACAGACACACAAACATATGTGTGTGTGTGTGTGTGTGTGTGTGTGTGTGTGTGTGTGTGTGTGTGTGTGTGTGTTTGTATACGACGGGATTCTTTCAGTTTCCGTCTACCAAATCTACTCACAAATCTTTGGTCGGCCCGAGGCTACAGAAGAAAACACCTTGCCCAAGATGCCATGTAGTAGGACTAAACCTGGAACCATGTAGTTGGTAAGCAAGCTCCTTACCACACAGCCACGCCTGTACCTAAACAAGTTTTCAAAACGACAGTCTGCAGGAATATAACCCAAAAGGATGAGCTATTTCTCAGTGTTTACCTATCCTACTGTGCTCGAATGGTAGAACCGAGAAAACGACGGTGAGCTGGCAGAATCGTTAGCACGCCGGGCGAAATGCTAAGCGGTATTTCGTCTGTCTTTACGTTCTGAGTTCAAATTCCGCCGTGGTCGACTGTGACTTTCATCCTTTCGGGGTCGATAAAGCAAGTACCAGTTGCATACTGGGGTCAATCTAATCTACTGGCACTCTCTCCCAAAATTTTGGGCCTTGTGCCTAAAGTAGAAAAGATTATGGGAAACGAAAGCAAGTCAAATGTACCTGAGCTGACAGACAAAACTGTGTTCTGTAAAAAATTCCTCCTAAAAAGAATTCGAATCTACACTCCATCGCCCCAGCCAACTAAATAGCCCCTGCGTGGAGGGCTATGACGAAGACCAACATAATACTTCGAAAATCTCAAAATTGCTTAGAGACACTAAGATTTCGAGCGATAATTCATA
>NC_142935.1:51649991-51652491 GCF_046866305.1 Octopus bimaculoides
TTGTGTTTGTGTGTGTATGTGTGTGTATTGACTATTTCGTATGCGTGAATATGAATTTTGTGTGTATGTGTGTTTGAGTGTGTACGTATGTGTTGTCTACTTCGTGTGTATGTATGAGTATAGGAGTGTTTGCACGCGTTCCTTTTAACGTGATTGTGTGACAGGATCATACGAGTACAGTATGTGTGTATGTGTGTGCGTGAATTAGTCTGTGTATATGCATGATACTGTACAATGTGTGTGTGTACATGTGTATGTGTGCGTGGGTGCGCGCATGTGTATTAGTGTGTTTGTGTCGCGGGATTATATAGTCGCTTGTTTCCAATACATATGTGTTATGTGTGTAATTGTGTGTATGTGTAATTCTATGTGTGTGTGTGTGTGTTGATATTTATGTTGCTCTCTGTGTCTATCTGTGTAATTGTATGTGTGTGTGAGTTGAAGGGCAGTTATTAGCATGTGTTTCATGCTATACGTGTGTTCATTACCATGTGTTGGTAAGTGTGGTGGTCTGTCTATTTACTCGGATGGCCAGGTAAGTACGCGTTTAATAAATGCGTCGTGTTGGGTCACCGTGTGCATATTTACACGAACACGTTAAAATCTGTGTATGAGAGTATTAGCGTGTGTACGACAGTTTGTTAGTGTGTTGCATTATATCACTCAAATCCCGTTGGTATGCGTACATGCGGGTGGCGATGCCATATGAGTTCGTTAGTGTTGGTTTGTTTGTATCGACGTGTTAGTCAATATTTTGATATGAGTTAGAAAACGATTTTGTTCTGTGTTATGAATGTATGTGTATATATATGGAGTGTGTGTGTGTGTGTGTGTGTGTGTGTGATGTCAGTTTGTTTAATGTATCTGAGTTGTTTACGGAGTTTTTTCGTAGTTCGGATTGTGCGGGTTTCTTTTCATTTGTTGTAGCACAGCGTATGCAAGCTAGTATATGTGTGTGTGTGTATTGTTACGTAAGTGGTATATCCGGTACTCGGGTGCAAATGCATGTGTGTGCGTGTTTTTTTGTGGGGGGGGGGGGGGGGTGACAAAGATATCTATTATAAAAGTATAACTGTTTCCTGCACTAGGATCGTCGAGAGACTGTCAGGCTGTTGTGATATCACAAGCGTGTAATAAATTTTTTTTTTCTTTTTCTGGTTTCGGTCCAGGTTATGCGATTGAGAAAGTTTTATTATGAAAAGTTTTTCAGCAGTGACCATCCCGTTTACATTGTCTGATTCAACCTTCTGTATTTCGAACGGTAGAGTTATGCCCCGAATGAGATTTAGCAGCGATATAGAACAACGTACCTCTCCGCTTGCTTACCCGCAGTATGTCTACAATGTTCGTTACATTTGTATGCACATAGATAGATAGATAGGTGGAGGGAGGGCTCAAATAAGTTATGCAAAGTGGCATGTCATTGCTTTTGGTCTATGAGAGGGGCCATTACATATCAAGGGGCATTCAAGGAGTTTATGGGCCCCGGGCCGTTGTGCTGATTCATATATACGTCCCATAAAGAAGAAGAAGAAGAAGAAGAAGAAGAAGAAGAAGAAGAAGAAGAAGAAGAAGAAGAAGAAGAAGAAGAAGAAGAAGAAGAAGAAGAAGAAGAAGAAGAAGAAGAAGAAGAAGAAGAAGAAGAAGAAGAAGAAGAAAGAAGAAGAAGAAGAAGAAGAAGAAGAAGAAGAAGAAGAAGAAGAAGAAGAAGAAGAAGAAGAAGAAGAAGAAGAAGAAGAAGAAGAAGAAGAAGAAGAAGAAGAAGAAGAAGAAGAAGAAGAAGAAGTTTTGCTTTTGGCATGAACGGGATAACGGGATGTACGCGGAAAGCGAAACCAGGTCGGTAACATATACTGCTGAGAGCTTGTTACACGCAGCAGTCAGTCGTATTATCAGTAAAAGTATACAAGAGCAGTGATTACACGTTACGCTGTGAAATAATGCTACACAGTACTCGATAAACAGTAACCACCACCAAGCAATATTTACCATGGCTACTCACCATAACGTACCTCCGACAGAGGAAGCCTCAAAATGGTTGTCCTATCGCGTTAAAAATAACAGACAAAAACTCCACCGATCATAGACTAACTACTGTGAAAAGAGACGACGGTGGAGAGGAGAGAAGTAATGAGTAAGATAGCCCTAGATAAATAAGATTGGATGGTCACGGTTGGGATATCGTGCTATTCAGACAAACTGCACGGTCAGGGCTGCTGTAAGTTAGCAAAGAATGAAACTATGTGCGGGAGACTATCCTTCCCTAAATGTGTCGCTGCCAACGTCTTTTCTCAATTTTTTAATATTATTAATATAAATACATACGTGCATATATGTAAATGTGTGTGTGTGTGTGTGTGTGTGTGTGTGTGTGCGTGTGTCTGTGTGTGTATGTGCGTACACGTGTATGTATGTTTATATATGCGTGTATGTGTGTATACACATGGATACATAGATAGAGAGGTAGATACATACACACATACATACACTTACTGAAAGA
>NC_142935.1:51659991-51677491 GCF_046866305.1 Octopus bimaculoides
CTGAGCGATAGAAAGAAAAGAGATAACACCTCATGTGTTTCTCAGTGCAGTTGTTTATATATAAATATATAGGCGTATATACACATGTTGCATAAATATATATAAAGATATAAATATATATATATATATATGTATGCATGTATATTTGTATATATGTTCTTGTATATATTCATACTGATGCGTACAAACAAGTGTGTGTGTGTGTGTGTGTGTGTGTGTGTGTGTGTTAATCTGGTCAATGCATTCCCACAACGATTCTCGCACCTCTGTTTCCCATTGTGCATCAATGCATATACCTAAGGTGTGCATGTATATGTGTGTGAGTGTATATATATATATATATATATATATATATATATATATATATATATATTTGTGTATGTGTGTGTGTGTGTATATATATATATATATATATATATATATATATATATATATATATATATATATATATAGATAGATAGAGAGAGAGACATACATTTTTCTTTACCTCTCTATCGACTAAACACACTCCAAAACTATATGTCCGTGTGTGTGTCTGTATGTATGTGGCGTGCACGTCTGTGTGTCCGTGTGTATGTGGTATGTGTGTGTGTGTGTGTGTGTGTGTGTGTGTATACCAATGTTCACACACATACACACACTGACCAAAGCACTGTAACTGAGGAAGATGAGAAGTCTTAAAGATGAAGAGAATGTCGTTAATGATGATGATGATGATGCTGGATGATGACGACAACGACGATGATGAAGGTGGCGGTATGGTGGTAGAGGTGGTTGTCGTGGTGGTGGGGACACGTCGTTCTGCTGCTGCTGTTACTGTTGTTAGTGGCGAAATGATGATGATGGTGGTGGTGGTGGCAACGGTGATAATAGTTGTTATTACGATGAAAATTGAAAGACAACAAAAAAACAAACAAACAAAGACGGAAAGTATTATTCGAATGACAGAAGAATTATATGAATTATTCAATTAACACTTCCTGGTGTGGCCATTTTTAATTAATTTCTAATTAGTGGTGTGTGAGTGTGTATGCGTCTATGCGCGTGTATACGTCTGTTGTGTGCGCGCGCGCGGCCTCGCGTGCATTCGTATGCGTAATTATGTGTACGTTTGTTGAAATAATCAATGCATTCAAATGGTGAAGTTGTGTGTCAACTGTGTTTATACATACATACATACATACATACATACATACATACACGTAGTAATATTTACACATACACGCAGGCAGTAGTGTAGCAGAATCGATAGATCTCCGGACTAAATAATTTACAGTATTTACTTTCATTGATCTTTGTTTTGAGTTCAAATCTCGCCGAGGAGGAAAAAGAAAATTTCCAGCTTGTTTTTGCTTCAGGCTTATTGAAATATCTGCCGGATATACCATCAGATAATATCGAATATATATGTATATATATTTGTGTGTGTGTGTGTGTGTGTGTGTGTCTATCCATATATTTTTATTTTTAGACATAGATATATATATATATATATATACATGCACATTGATATAAACACACATACATATACATATATATATATATATATATATATATATATATACATATATATATATAAACATATATTTGTGTGTGTGAATACAGTTTCCGTATAAATCCAGTCTTGTAATATATGTGGACATACATGTGCATAAATATACACGTTCATATACTCATATGTGTGTGTCTGTGTCTGTCTATCTATCTATCTCTCTGTCTGTCTGTCTGGCCGTATGGAAGTATATATGAATGTTGAGCCTCAACATTTCAACTCCTGTACAAGAGGGTAGGAGTGAGTTAATTAACCTGAAAGTTCATTCAGGTTCAAGATCTGCGCTAGAGATGGGACTGATGTTTACCTTTGTAAAAATACATATACACACACACGCACAGACACACATACACGCTCACTCTGTGGGTGTGTATGTGCATCTGTGTGTGTGTGTGTGTTTGTGTGGTGGTGGTGGGGGGGCAAATGCTTGACTGTTTACCTGTCTGATAATGTGTCTTATCTGACTTCAATCACCTACGTACGTTTATTTACTTTTATACATGAATATATATACGATCGCTATCATGTGAGTTTACACATATAATTATATAGCTTTGTAGCTACTTGCGTATGCATTCACACACACACACACAGAGGCACGCACACACGCACGTACACACACACGAACACACACACACACTCGCATTTATTGTGTGTATATGTTGAGTATGTATGTATATCATCGTGTTTTTCCTGTGACAGTGATTGTGTATCTGTCTATGAACATATGTAAATGCGTGTGTGCACGTATGTGCGAGTCAAGAATGAGAGAGAAAGAGAGAGAGGGGAGGAAGAGGGAGGGAAAATATGTCTGTGGCCTCTTACGAAAATGCAGAAACATACACACTCGGAATACACTTTCGGGCGTACATACAGACACATACATACCCAAATACGCACACACACCAGCGCGTACGCATGTACAGTGCTTAATATCATTATGAATGTCTGGCCGTGTGTGTGTAATTGACGATTCTATGCATTTTCAGTCCTTATCCTTGTACATGCATGCACAGCCACCCATTCGAACCAACGTGCTAGAAATAGCTATCAAACCCCCTCCAAATCACATAATATTGGAAAGAAACAATCGATAACTTGGTGGTGAATACACTGTCCTGATAATTAATACGGGATGGTCACAGTGGAAATATTTTATTTTATCGTTCTATTTAATCGTAGCTGGCCCGAACATTCTAAGATAAAATCCATGTATATATTTAGACATATATATATATATATATATATATATATATATATATATATATATGTGTGTGTGTGTGTGTGTGTGTGTGTGTGTGTGTGTGATTGGACTCATACATACATGTGCATAAACATATAAACGTTTGCATGTGCGTACAGATGGATATGTGACTTAAAATAATCACGTGTGAGAGAAAACAGATAGACGAACAAACATGCAACAGACATGCATGGATCCATTTAGACACAAGGCAATTCTCTAGCAGCACAAAGGTGTATAAATTGATCTATCTATCTATCAATCTATATATATATATATCACTATATATATATATATATATATATATATATATATATATCCATCTCTCTATATATATATCCAACTATCCATCCATCTATCCATCCACATATATAGAGAGAGAGGGGGACAGAGAGAGACAGAGACAGACAGATAGACAAACAGACAGGCAGACAAACAGACAAACAGACAGACACAACATTAAAGTAAATAGACTGTACGTTAGTTTCTGTGATGGCTATTTCCGCTGTCCGCTCAACAAAACTATTCCTATTCATTGTATCATAACGTGTAGCTGGCTGAGTATTCCACAGACACTCGTTCTCTTAATCCTCAGTCAGAATCACTGGGACACTACATGTGACAGAGGCCCTCCCTCTGAATTTCATCTACAATGTCGCAGGCCTCTGGTGGTTCTTGTTTGTGTATTCCAATTTCACTTACAAGGTTGGGTCGACCTGATAATTTTGTACAAAACATCTTGCAGTGGTTTACACAATGGGATCGAGTCGGGATCTCATGACTACCGAAGCACACTTCTTAACCGTTCGACAATGCTCGCATACAAACACATGTACGTATATAAGACTCAAGCGAATGGCGAAGATATTTGTTTATGAGTATCTGTACCTACAGGTCTTAAATACAAGTTTCTACAGTCTCATCTAATTGTTTTTGTTGAATACATACACATACGTATAGATGCGTGTACATATAAAGTCTTTACTATTTGCTATTCCCTTCTTCCAGCCAGTGAGCTTGTAGTCATACTAGGACAGTCATTTCTCTCTCTCTCTCTAAGCACACATACGGTGGTTAACGATAAATCGATGCATGTGTAGATGTGTTCGTTATACGTATGTATCTGCGCATGTTTTCATGCAGTTGTTTGTGCTCACTAGCCCCAGGTCAAGGCTGATCAAGTAGACTTCTTAATCAAAGACGTTCCAGCTGAAAACATCTTGTCTTTTTGTATGTCAGTGATCACATTATCCAACGTGGCCCAGTTTAGAAGACGGCCTGGTCTGTTTGAGGCAGCTTGGCTGCTATATTGTATAGATTCGTGTATGGTCGGCCGTCTCCATTCCAACATAACAAGAAGAAGCATTTCTCTAACACACACAAGGACACAGGCACAAACACGTATATAACGACACATGCACACACGCACATGCACAGACACAGCTTGAAGAGCCGCCAGTTTCAACGCTGACTACACTGCTATGTTATGGTCTTTAGCAGTCTGGAGAAAGTTGCGGGGATGAGAATTAAAGACTGGAGACGAAAGTGAAGAAAAGACGGACAGATAACGTACCATTGTGCATGTGCACGGGTGTGTGTGTATGCTCAAGTGTGTCAGTACATGTAGATAGATAGATAGATAGATAGATAGATAGATAGATAGAGAGCTGAAAATATACATACGGAGCCATGCGTTTGTAGATAGAGTGTGTCGTTAGCACAGTCTATGCAGGTATTTATGAATGAAAATATGTAAGTGGCTGTATATTATTAATACTATCTGTAAAGAGTGGAGTATTTCGGCGTCTAAGAAAATAGAAAGCATTGTAGCGACATACATATAGGAAGATAAAATGTGTATGGCTAGGTAGAAATTTACATGTGAGTGCGTGAGTCTAAATTGGATAGAGAGTTGGAGTAGTGAATGTATATTGATATATATATACACACCAATTTTATAAACGTTCATTTATGTACCAATATCTGTTTCGATATTTCTTCTAGTAGCAGTTTCTCTATCCATATGTCGCTAAATTCATTAAGAAAGACACGAAAGTGATTTAATTACGTTTTCTGTTTCATTATAAATGTGTATGGTCCTGGGCTTAATGTGAAGGAAAAATAAAATTATAATTTCTGTAAAGATTCAATTGAGGCAGTGAGTGACCGAAACGGTTGAGAAACAGATTAAATACTTAGCAGTATATAATTGTGTCCTTTCATGTTCGGAGCACAAATCCACTTGAGGTCAACTGTGTTTTTCATTCCCAACAAACTCGATTAATTAATTAAGCATCCATCAAGGGCTGCAATTGATTTGTACCGCTCACAAAATACGTGGATTTGTTTTTCTTAGAAAGCAATTATTAAGGGCGCTTAGAGACAGAAGTTGTAAATCGACACATTAAATGCCTTAAAGCACTTGGGTATGTCTCAGTTCTAGGATCAAATCCCTCTGGGGTTATTCATTGGCTTTTCAGTTTCTCTGGATTGATAACATAAGTATCAACGAAGTACTGATGTCAATTTAATCAATATTGCCTATTCTTCTGAATGCGTGGTATTGGGCACAGCAATAAGCATTTATTTTGAAATCGCAGGATGAATCCAATTATCGGCCGAGTCCACAGCAAAAACTGTCCCATTGCCTTCTTTTAGCAGGGAAGGAAGGGCAGTTTTCCTCTGACTGGTCATATTGAAATACATAGTTTGTGTGATGGGTGCCACTAATTATTACAATGAGGCGGTAAGCTGGCTGAGTCATTAGTGTGTCGGACAAAAATGCTTAGCTGCATTTCTTCCGGCAATCTACTTTCGGAGTCCAAATACTGTCGAGGTTAACTTTGCCTTTCTTCCTTTCGGAGGCGATGAAATAAGTACCAGTTGCGTACTGAGGGTGGGGGGGGGGCATGTAATTGATGATCTCCTCCCCACAAAACGCTGGCCATGTACCAACATTTTAAACTATTATTAAAGCGGTGAAGGTGGTGAGCTGGGAGAGTCGTTAGCGAGTCGGACAAAATGCATAACGGCATTTCTGACAGTTCTCAATTCAAATACCGCCGTGGCCAACTTTGCCTTTCATCCTTTCGGGGTCGATAGAATAAGTACTACTCGCGTATTGGAACCGATGTAATTGACTCACCGCCTTTCCTTAAAATTGACAGACTCGTGCCAAAGTTTGATACTATTATTAGGTTTGCAGAAGCAGAGAAACAGATTGCATATTTTACAATAAATTTCATGTCTTGTCATTGTGAGTTCAAATCGCACCAGCGTCAACGATGCCTTTTTATCTAGTACAGGTCTAGATAAATATATACCAGTAATAAACTTGTATTGATTCTGATCGTATAATACCGGCCTTGTTCTGATGTTTGATCAAAGGAAATCGATATTCGCAAGAATGTGTTAGTGTGCTGCATGCGTGTGTGTGTGTGTGTGTGAGAGAGAGAGAGAGAGAGAGAGAGAGATGGTGGTGAAGGATTTAATACAGGTGCGTGAGAAATCGGTGTCAACGATGAGTGTTTCAATTGTTCGTCAACCAACGGAACGGCGTACTTACTAAGGAGACCCTTTGAATATTAGGTAGAGTCTATCCGACGGGCTTCCGAACAGTTTCCGCATAACCATTTTCACTCTGAAAGCTCAGCGAGTGGCTGTGTGGTAAGTAGCTTGCTTACCAACTGCATGGTTCTGGGTTCAGTCCCACTGCATGGAACCTTGGACAAGTGTCTTCTACTATTGTCTCGGGCCGACCAAAGCCTTGTGAATTGATTCGGTAGACAGAAACTGAACGAAGCCCGTCGTATATATATGTGTGTGTGTGTGTGTGTGTGTGTGTATTAGACAACCGATGCTAGTATGTTTACGTCCCCGTCATCTAGCAGTTCGTTAAAGATACCCGATAGAATAAGTACTAAGCATACAAAGAATAAGTCCTGTGGTCGGTTTGCTCGATTAAAAGCGGTGCTCCAGCATGGCTGCAGTCAAATGACTGAAACAAGTAAAAGGGATCCGAGTTTATGATAAAAGAAATCATGTTCTGATATTGAATTCGAGACCATGTGACTGAGAAGCAAGCATCTGAACTATGCAAAGCTTACTTTGAGCCTCCAACTCCTTGATGGAGTCGTAGGGTATCCATCTTGATATGCGGCAGGTCTGAGATATTTCCAGACTTAGTGAAGCCTATCTCTCACTATGTCTCTTTCTTTCTCTCTCTCACGGTCTGACAACAGCTGATTTCTTCTGGAAGGGAGACAGGCAAGCAAACAAACAGAAAGAGCGAAATAAAGAGAATAACCGAATTGGTACGAATACTTTATTTGCTGGAAGAATAGAAGGCAAAGTTCATCACAGTGTAACTTCAACACTGATCGAAGAGAGAGATGGGTGAAATAGGGTCTTTAAATGTGGAGCAATCTATCCGAAGCTCTAACGACACAGCTAAATGGCCACACACACACACGCATGTATACATACATACATACACACACACACACATACACACATACACACACACATATATATAATTATGTAAACTCGAATGTACATATGCACACATACATATATGGTTACATATGCAGGTGTGTATATATACATGTATATGTATGTATGTATATATATGTTTGTGTGTGTGTATGTGTGTAATAATTTAGTTTTATTTCAAGAGTTCTCGCTAATAGATAGATAGATAGATAGATAGATAGATAGATAGATAGATAGATAGATAGATAGATAGATAGACAGATAGATAGATAGATAGACATAAACATATTTGTCCGTGTTTGTGTATGTTCTTATATGTATCTCTCTCTTTCTCTACATACATACATATACGTATATATATATGTGTGTGTATATATATATATATATATATATATATATATATATATACATACATACATTCATACATACATGCATGCTTATATATACAAACACACACATCTATATATATATATATATATATATGTTTACACACATCGTATGTGCTTGTGCGCATGTGCATGTATATTCTTTTATTCTGTTACTGTTATTGCTTTGAACGATCTTAATCGATTATATCGGACCCAGTACTTAATTTTGTTTGTTACTTATTGGTTATTTTACTGGTCTTTTATCGAACAGTTACATTACTTTTTGACGTAACTGGACCATACAACTTTCATCAGAATATACATAAATATATGTACGCACACACGAACACACACTCACGTATACACACACACACACACACACACACACACACACACACATATATATATATACACGCACACGGACACACACATACATACAGCCATACTTACATGCAAAGACACATCGAAACGATTGCCGATTCTCCGTCAAATCATACACTGCTGTAATAAAAGTGAGTGACACTTTTGCTAATATAGTATGAGAAACGTCCTAAAAAGACGGGATAATCAAAGCAAAGCTGGATTATCTTTGATCATAGGTCGAAACTACAACAACATCAAGATCAACAGGAGCTCGTGTTTGTGCGTGTGTACACAAGTGTGCACACACGCACACTTTCGTTCAAACTCATACGCATGCGCAGACAGCTAGATTTAAAATGTTTTGTACCCGTCACATCATATTTAAATTGTCCTGTATTGAAGTAGACTCCAGTCGATCATCATCGTTATAAACTCAACTGTCCCGTCAGCGCCTCCCTCACGAGCATTAGCTTCAACCACCAACGCGAGAGTTTTCCATGTATCACTCAGCTTGCTAGAAATAGAAGTCAAACCTATTTTAAACCACGCTATAAGTTTAAATACGAAAGATATTGAACAAAGAGATGAGATGCTCACAGTTTCATTATAAGCCTGTTCCGTTACAGCTGACCCGGGACTAAGCAATTCCGACAACAACAACCCAACAAGGAAGCATCTACGTGGTCATGCTTTGTGCTAGAAATAGCAATGAATATGCCAAAAATCAATACCTATCGTCATCAAAATAAATAAACAAAAGATGTTCCTTGTCAGAATGCCTTTAACAAAGGGTCCCCCGAGTTACATCATTATAATCAACACCACTGCACAACTTACAATTGTATATCTTGTATCATTTGATGTATCAATACATTTCAATGATAAATTAATTCACTTTATTTCACTTATGTTACTAACGAACGACATTTGGTCAAATGCATGATATTAACAGTTTCTTAATTTACTTCAAATGTGTTTTAGAGTTAACCCATTTGCGCTTATAGTCCCTTTTTGTTTCTAAAACAAGAATAGTTATTGATATTTGACCAGCCTAAGGCGGCAAACTGGCAGAATCATTAACAAACCAGGCAAAACGCTTAGCAGTGTTTCGTCAGTCATTCCGTTCTGAGTTCAACTTCCGCCGATGTCGACTTTGCATTTCATCCTTTCGGGGTTGATTAATTAAGTACCAGTGAAACCCTGGGGTCAATGTAATCGACTAGTCCCCTCCCCTAAATTTCAGGCCTTGTGCCTATAATAGAAAGGGACATTTGACCAGCAAGTAGGAGCGGCGAGTTGTCAGAATCGTTAGTACACCGGGCAAAATGCTAAGCGGCATTTCGTCCGTCTTCACATTCTGAGTTCAAATTCCGCCAAGAATTACTTTGCTTTTCATCTCTTCAGGGTCAATAAAATAAGTGCCAGTTGAACACTAGGGTTGATGTAGTCGGCTTACTCCGAAATTTGAAATGAATATTTAACCAGCAATTGTATTTTACAGAGATGTATTAGAGTGTCTTTTGAATATCTCAACATTCAGTATAGTGTGAAGACAAGCACATATGCAATTACACCGATTTTTTTTTTTATTCAAAATATTTTTTAGATGAGTAGTAATCGTGACTATTTTAATTGTCCAATAAAGTTGAGTAAATCTTGTAAAGTGATTTTGTTCAGATACAGCTTACTCTGAAAGTTTAGTCTTAAACAAGAACCAAGGTCATTAGGACTTCCTATCTTCCATTTATTGTGCGTATTAGAAAATGAATTTCACAGGCAGACTTTCGTGGATTGAAAACTTAGTATTTTTATGTTCATGATGTACCGATGCATCATGACAAGTATGTAAATAGCGTGAATTACTGCTTTTTCTTATTGTGCCTTCTGCAAGAAAAAAGTTTCATAACAATGCGTAGAATGCGACGTTAGTCTTTATATTGGGGTATGTTTCAACAAACGGCATTCTTTGTTTCATTATTCTATTTGGAGAGGACCGTTTGTTGTGGACGAATGTGACCCGTGGTCTTTTTTTAGGACCAAATCAAAAAATTATTTTTTCAAAAATATTGCGATAAAAATTCTCTTATATATTTAGTATTAAATAATGATTTCTTTATTGCTACTATCTAAAATGCTCGATGAGCAAAGACCTGTTGATGGGGTTGAAAAATATATTTAAGAAAAGAAAATATTTTCGAAATTAACAGGTTATGTTCTTGGCAAGGTTACCCAAATGAAAGCCGTTTCAATTTCCGCCTGGGGCCTCATGTATAATCGTTAGAACATCGGAGGCAATTTCTTGCGGTATTTCTTCCGACTCATTACGTTCTGTGTTCAAATCCCCTTGATGTCAATTCTGCGTTTTATCCCTCTAAGTTCGATAAAATAGAGTAACAGTTAAGTACTGGTGGGCCGATATAATTAATTGACTAAGGCGGCAAACTGGCTGAAATGTTAGCACGCCGGGCGAAATGCTTATCGGGATTTCGTCTGTCTTTACGTTCTGTGTTCAAATTCCACCGAGGTCGACTTTGCTTTTCATCCTTTCGGGGTCGATTAAATAAGTACCAGTTACGCACTGGGATCGATAACATCGACTCAATCCGTTTGTCTGTCCTTGTTTGTCCCCTATGTGTGTAGCCCCTTGTGGGCAGTAAAGAAATAAGAAACGTTAGCATGCCGGGCGAAATGCTTAAGCAGTATTTCGTCTGCCGTTACGTTCTGAGTTCAAATTCCGCCGAGGTCGACATTGCCTTTCATCCTTTCGGGGTCGATAAATTAAGTACCAGTTACGTACTGAGGTCGATTTAATCGACGCCCCCCCTCCCCCAACAAATTTCGGGTCTTGTACCTATAGTAGAAAAGAATAATTATTATTTTTATTAAAAGTCAACCTTGGCTTGTTGACTCTGTTATGAATATTTAGCTGCGTCCACTTACGTTCTGGAAATTAACTACGTCATTCAACTTTTGGTATCGAAAAGAAATCCTATTTGTCTGCTTACTCTCATCCAGTTTCTCTTTTATTCTTTCTTCTTCTCAATACCACGTTATCCCTAGTTTCCATCTCTCTCCCTCCCCCTCTCTCTCTCTATCTCTCTCTCTCTCACACACACACACATACGCGCGCGTATAATCGACTGTACCCGGTTTTTGTACACTTCTTTCAATAAGACGGCGGGCATAGTGGACGCACTCCGATTTCAGCGGTACACATTAAAAAAAAAATGTTTTTAGCGTATTGAAGCATATAATAAAGGACCGACCTCGCAATATAGGGCTCGAGGGTGATATTCTTTCATTCTTTTATTTGTTTCTGTAATTTGACTGCGTCCATGCTGGAGCACCACCTTTAGTCGAACAAATCGACCCCTCAGAACTTATTCTTTGTAAGCCTAGTACTTATTCTATCGGGTCCTTTTGCCGAACCGCTATGTTACGGTGACGTAAACACACCAGCATCAGTTGTCAAGTGATGGTGGGGAACGGGAAACACAGACACACAAACACATATATATATATATATATATATATATATGCACACACACACACACACACACATTCGATGGGCTTCTTTCAGTTTCGGACTACCAAATCCACTCACACGGCTGTGGTAGACCCATGGCTATAGTAGAAGACACTTGCCCAATGTTCCACGCAGTGGGACTGAACCTGGAACCATGTGGTTGGTAAGCGAGCTACTTACCACTCATGCGCCTATTGGTATTTATGTTATTAACTCCGAAAGGATCAAAGGCAAAGGTGACCTCACCGGAATTTGAACTCCGTACGCAAAGACGGACGAAATGCCGTTAGGTATTTTTGTCCGGCGTGCTAACGATTCTGCCAGCTCACCGCCTTTGTATACCATCAAATATTACCATAAGTTCTTTTGTTTTGAATAATAGAATGCAGGCTAAGTCAATGTTTCGTCTTTATAGTTACATTTATTAACGATTTGAGTTCAAATCCCACTGTGAGTGAGTTTGTCTATAATGTCTTTTAGGTCAACGAAAGAAGGCTAATTAATCTACGATACTGTTTCCTGATTAATCTACAGTTTTTTATCAGTGTAAGAAATCATCATTGTTATTTAGTGTCAAGGGCGGCGAACTGGCAGCAGGCCAGGTGAAATGCTTAGCGGCATTTTGTCCGTGTACACCTTTTGAGTTCAAATTCCACCGAGATCGAATTTGGTTTCCATCTTTTTGTAGTCGATAAAATAAGTACTAGTTGAACACTGGGGTCGGTGTAATCTACTTACCCACTCCCACAGACATGCTGGCCTTGTACCAAAATTATCGAGTGTCATAGAGAACAATTTTTCCGAGAGCCGGGACAGGTTTTCGATTCGCTGTTGTAATCATTTTGCAATTTGGTAACTATTATACTATCATTATAATTTAGTAACGTATTAAAAGTGTACTACAATATGTATGGTATAGTATAACAGGTTGAACTAAGAACCAAACCATTTTCTCTTAATCCAAATAACTAATTCTTTGTTTCATATGTGTGTGTGTGTGTGTGTTTTATGTGTATATTTGTGCTTATTTTCCCATCAATTTATGATAAAAACTATTAAACGTCAAACCGAAGTCTAACTAACCGAAACTTCGAAATCACTGTCGCCCCAACATTTAGTCTCATATTCTCTCGGGCAGCCTTCATTATGATCGAACCGTGTGTTTTTATCAATCTTTTTTTGCTTTGTTCTTTGGAGACGACAAATTTCATGAACGCCACAAATTCACATAAACTCTTCATGTCCTAAGGAAAAAAATACTGTTCTGTTCATGTCTAAATAACAAATTTCCTGTTCACATCTTTCTTTATTTCGTCCTATAATTCGTCTTTTCTTTCCTTCTTTTGATATCTCTTCTGCATTTTTTTCTTTATTCCTCGTCTGTCTGTCTATCTGACTGGCGCACTGTCTGCCTCTCGTTTGAATATTCCTTTACCTTTTTCTTTCTTTCTTCACCGACCACCCCCTCTAGTTTAATCATTTTGTGTTATCCACATTGTCTATTTTTCTCTTCTTTTATATATTTTCTTTCCTTTTTGTTTTTTTCGCTTCCAGTTTATCGATCTTTCCAGATATTTATCTATATATCCGTCTAGTTATCCATTTGTATATCTATTAGACTATTCTACTGTATTTCTCCCCCCACCTCTCTATCTATCTATCTATCTATCTATCTATCTATCTATCTATCTTTGTATCTATTTATCTATCTGTCTCTTTATCTATCTATCTCTTTATCTGTCTCTTTTCTATCTATTTGTCTATCTATCTATCTATCTATCCATTTATGTACCTCTCTACCCATCTATCTATTTATCTCTTTATCTGTCTGTCTGTCTGTCTGTCTGTCTATCTATCAATCTATCTATCTATCTATCTATCTATCTATCTATCTATCTATCTTTCTTTCTGTCTATCTATCTATCTATCTATCTATCTATCTATCTATCTCTTTATCTATCTGTCTGTCGGTCCCTCTGTTTGTCTATCTATCTATCAGCTTTTGTTTCTATCTCTGTATATCTTCCTCAGAATAACTGATTTCTCTCTTCCCTTCTACATTCACTCTCTCATTATTCGTCTGTTTATTTATGCTTTCTATTTATCTGTTTGTCATTTGCTCTCACCCTGTCCCATTCTTTTTCTCTCAGACTATCTCCAGCTTTCTCTCTCTCTCTCTCTCTCTCTCTCTCTCTCTCTCTCGCTCTCTCTCTCTCTCTCTCTCTCTCTCTCTCTCTCTCTCTCTCTCTCTCTCGGTCGCTCGCTCAGTTGCTCGCTCGCACGAACACACTTAAACACACACACACATCTTACGCACAACTCAGCTGCTATAACCCGGTTCCATGTTTGGAAAGGAAGCACGCATGCATGAAAGATTGCGTGCATGACCGTGAATGTGTCTGTGTGGCGTCTACACACACGATCTGTGTATGTGTAATGTGTGTGAGTGTGTGTGCATGTGTGGGTGCGTGTGTATTTCTATTGATTTCTTTATAAATTGATGAAGATAGCCGAGCAAAGTGTTTGAGTGTCTTACCGTGAGCATGCAGGCTCACATATGTGTGTGTGCATGCGCATGCGTGTGAATGTGTGCATTGGTGTATGTGTGTGTGTGTGTGTGTGTGCTCGTGTGTGTGCGTGTGTATGTGTGTGCTGCCCTGTGCGTGCGCGTGCATGTGTGCTGCCCTTTGCGTGAGCGTGTGTGTGTGCGAGTGTGTGCAGATGTGGGGTGCAAGAAAAAGAGAATGAGGTGGTAAGGAGGTCCAGACTTCTTTTAAGTTAGACGTGTTGTTTAAAATAATCATGGAAGTAGAGAAGAAATGTGAGATGAAGAGGGAAAGGAGAAACAGGAGAAAGACTGAAAGAAAAGAGAGAGAGATGTAGAGAGAATAAATAATTCACGATATCAAAACATAAGTGTTGAAAGAAAGAGAGAGAGAGGTGGTTAGATACACAGAGGTTATAGTGGAAGAGACAGAAAATAAAGGGAAATATAAGAGACGGATATAAAAAAGCGAGGAGAGAAATGAGGGTCTATGCTGAGAGTGACCACACTTCCTTGCTATAGACATGTCATTAAGGTGTCCCGTGATAATACCACAGCAACTGAACTGATGTTATAATCATCAATTGATGTATCTTCCACACTAGTCTAATCGCCTTGCAAACATAAACATACAGACATATTAACAAATAAATAGATAGATAAATAGAGAGAGAGAGGGGAGGGGGAGGGGGGAGGGGAGAGGGGGAGGGAGAGGGGAGAGGGGGAGAGGGGGATGGAGAGGGGGGAGGGAGGGGGAGAGGGAGGGGGGAGAGAGGGAGGGGGGGGAGGGGGGAGAGAGGGGGAGAGAGAGGTATACACAATATGCATACATACATAGTTATATTCGCCAAATAGAGATCAATAAAGTGTCTGCCAAACAGACCTAGTGCAGGAGTCGATATGATCAACTAAAGTCTTGAATATAATGCCACAGCATGGCTGCAGTCCAATGACTAAAATCAATAAAAGAATGAATGAACACATACTATATATATATATATATATATATATATATATATATATATATATATAATCATAAATATATAGGGATTAGCAGTATCCTGCTTCTCCAACATACTGAGAATTCAGAAATAGCAGCCAAAGAACTACTGATTCCAAAACTACAAATTGACGATTCCTTGCCCTGTATATATATATATATATATATATATATATATATATATATATATATATATATATATATATATATATATATATATATATATATATATATATAGGGTGCGGTTGCATAAAAGGATGTATGAATGCATACGCACATTGGTGTGTATGTGAGTTCATTTATGACTGTATCCAAGATTTATGCGTAAATTCCTTTTCAATTAGATGCAAGGAAATTATCTTATTATAAAAGAGGATTACAGAAGGTTGCATCAACTTTAATATATTACCATAATTATTTTATCGATCTTATCGGAATGGAAACGAACATTTTCTGAAGCAGGTTTTGAACTCAGAGAAACGAAACTAAATACTGTGAGAGATGTAGTTCAGCTCTCGACTGCTACTGCCAAATAACCTATTTGTATGAATGTTCGTATGTATGTTTGTACTTGGTGCAATATATAGTGTGGCGGCACTTGGCCTAGTGGTTAGAGCAGCGGACTCACGATCGAAGGATCCCGGGTTCGAATCTCAGGTCGGCCGATGTGTGTGTGTGTGTGTGCGTGTGTGTGTGTTTATGAGCGAAACGCCTAAGTTACACGCTACTCCGCCAGAAGGTAATGACAAACTCCTGCTGACTCTTTCACCACAACTGTCTCTCACTCTTCCCCTCCTGCATCTAGCAGATCATCTGCGACGGACAGGCCTCTTGTCCAGGTGTGGAACCTATACCCCAATGTAACCAGAAAACTAACCCCTATGAACCAAGCACGACTCACGTGAGGCACAAGCAACACAGTATATATTGCATGTATTGGGCTGTCCGGAAAGTTCGTGCCGATTTTTAAAGGAAAGAAAAAGGTCAATAAATACTTGCCATTACATTTTAAATCAACCAAATACGAACCATTTTGTTGCACAATGCGTCTCTATCTTTTCTTTAACTTGAAAATACCCTCTTCCCAGAATTGAGATGGTTTCATGGCAAATACGTCGAAAGGTTAGCTACTATAAAACGGCACGAACTTTCCGGACACCCCAATATTAATGTATTGAATTTTACTCAGTTATATTCAAGAATTCACAAGCATAAAATAACAACAATGGCAACGTTTCTTTTATTAGTAACACTCACTGCACTTTGGGGGTCATACGCTATATATAGGATGCTAGATCCTTTAAGCACTGTTTAAATATTGGTTTAAATTTTAGCACAAGGCCAGTAATTTCGGGTTAAGGGGTAAGTCGATTACTTCGACCCTATTACTCAACTGGTACTTATTTTATTGACGCCGAAAGGGATGAAAGGCAAAGTTGAGCTCGGCGGAATTTGAACTCAGAACGTGAAGACGGACGAAATGCCGCTAAGCATTTCGTCCAGCGTGTTAACGATTCTGCCAGCTTGCTGCTTTATGCACCGTTTAAATATTCTTTTCTATTCTAGGCATAAGGTTCGAAATTTTGGGGGAGGAGGCCAGTCTATTAGATATACCCCAGTACGCAAAAGATACCGATAGAATAAGTACAAAGCTTACAAAGAATAAATCTTAGGGTCGATTTCATCGACGAAAACCCTTTAAGGCGGTGCTCCAGCAAAGCCGCAGTCAAATGACTGAAACATGTAAAAAAAATAAAAGAATTTCACATACATAGTCATTTGACTGCGGCCATGCTAGAGCACCACATAATACAATAATGTACTCGTATGTCTATTTATACTTCCCTGATACGTTTTCTTATAATGTAATATATATATATATATATATATATATATATATATATATATATATATATATATATATATATATATATATATATACACACACACACGCGCGTTCATTTCTACAGATGCGTAATAAATGTATATGCATTCATGCATGTGTGTGTGTGTGTGTGTGTGTGTGTGTGTGTGTGTGTGTGTGTCTGTGTGTGCTTAATAACGCACACATACATTTAACAATGTGTGTATACTTCTGCCGACTTTTGACAGTCCGTTCTTTCAATCCGAACGCCATGAGATTTCGTTCTGAAATACGCCAGCATTTGCATGAAACATCGTCTCCAAACAGCGACATCGATACACAGTGCCACTTGCACCGAGTCTGTCACCACCATCACCACCACCACCACCACCACAACTATCACTACCACCACCACCACACCAACACCAACACCACTATCCGATTCACAATCTCATTTTTCTGCATCAATTAACGTATCAGTTGACAAACACACTCGGAGACAAACAGATGTGCACCGACACACATGCACACTAACACACATAAACGCA